>NC_053026.1:424091904-424167712 GCF_003073215.2 Triticum urartu
CTGAATATTGCAGACCCGTTGACTAAGCCTCTTCCACGAACAAAACATGATCAGCACCAAGGCTCCATGGGTGTTAGAATTATTACTATGTAATCTAGATTATTGACTCTAGTGCAAGTGGGAACCTGAAGGAAATATGCCCTAGAGGCAATAATAAAGTTATTATTTATTTCCTTATATCATGATAAATGTTTATTATTCATGCTAGAATTGTATTAACCAGAAACATGATACATGTGTGAATACATAGACAAACAAAGTGTCACTAGTATGCCGCTACTAGACTAGCTCGTTAATCAAAGATGGTTATGTTTCCTAGCCATAGACATGAGTTGTCATTTGATTAACGGGATCACATCATTAGGAGAATGATGTGATTGACTTGACCCATTCCGTTAGCTTAGCACTTGATCATTTAGTTTGTTGCAATTGCTTTCTTCATGACTTATACATGTTCCTATGACTATGAGATTATGCAACTCCCGTTTACCGGAGGAACACTTTGTGTGCTACCAAACGTCACAACGTAACTGGGTGATTATAAAGGTGCTCTACAGGTGTCTCCAAAGGTACTTGTTGGGTTGGCGTATTTCGAGATTAGGATTTGTCACTTCGATTGTCGGAGAGGTATCTCTGGGCCCACTCGGTAATACACATCACTTAAGCCTTGCAAGCATTGCAACTAATGAGTTAGTTGCGGGATGATGTATTATAGAACGAGTAAAGAGACTTGCTGGTAACGAGATTGAACTAGGTATTGAGATACCGACGATCGAATCTCGAGCAAGTAACATACCGATGACAAAGGGAACAACGTATGTTGTTATGCGGTTTGGCCGATAAAGATCTTCGTAGAATATGTAGGAGCCAATATGAGCATCCAGGTTCCGCTATTGGTTATTGACCGGAGACATGTCTCGGTCATGTCTACATAGTTCTTGAACCCGTAGGGTCCGCACGCTTAAAGTTCGATGATGGTTATATTATGAGTTTATGTGTTTTGATGTACCGAAGGTAGTTCGGAGTCCCGAATGTGATCACGGACATGACGAGGAGTCTCGAAATGGTCGAGACATGAAGAATGATATATTGGACGACTATATTCGGACACCGGAATGGTTCTGGGGGTTATCGGATATATACCGGAGTAGCGGGGGGTTACCGGAACCCCCCCGGAGGTTAATGGGCCTCATGGGCCCAATTGGTGGAAGAGGAGAGGCGGCCAAGGGCAGCCGCACGCCCCTCCCCTCCCAAGTCCGAATTGGACTAGGAAGGGGGCGGTGCCCCCCCTTTCCTTTCTCCCTCTTTCTCCTTCCCTCTCCTCTCCTACTCCAACATGGAAAGGGGGGAGTCCTACTCCCGGTGGGAGTAGGACTCCTCATGGGGCGCGCCAAGGGTGGCCGGCCCCCTCCCCCTCCTCTACTCCTTTATATACGGGGAGGGAGGCACCCCTAGAGAGACAACAATTGATCTCTTGGATCTCTTAGCCGTGTGCGGTGCCCCCCTCCACCATAGTCCACCTCGATAATATCGTAGCGGTGCTTAGGCGAAGCCCTGCGTCGGTAGAACATCATCATCATCACCACGTCATCATGCTGACAGAACTCTCCCTCAGATCTCGCCTGGATCGGAGTTCGAGGGACGTCATCGAGCTGAACGTGTGCTAAACTCGGAGGTGCCGTACGTTCGGTACTTGATCGGTCGGATCGTGAAGACGTACGACTACATCAACCGCGTTGTGCAAACGCTTCCACTTTTGGTCTATGAGGGTACGTGGACAACACTCTCCCCTCTCGTTGTTATGCATCACCATGATCCTGTGTGTGCGTAGGAATTTTTTTGCAATTACTACGTTCCCCAACAATATCCCCCAAGGGGGCAGAACTGACCACAATGATAGGATGACCTAGAAAATAGTGCTTGAGCTTCCTGCTCGCCATGAAAACTCCATACACCAGCTTCTGCCAATGTGGGTACCTCTGCTTAGACTCAATAAGCACCTCACTGATATAATAAACCGACGGTTGAACTGGATACTCCTTTCCAGCCTCCTTGCGCTCCACAACAATAGCCACCTAACAGCCCGGGCATTAGCAGCCACATATAACAACAAGTGCTCTTTATCAATGGGAGCAGCAAGGACAGGCGGCTCAGCTAGCTGCCACTTTAGACTCTCAAAGCCTTCATTGGCAGCCTCGCTCCAAACAAAGGCCGCCGCTTTAGACTCTCAAAGCCTTCATTGGCAGCCTCACTCCAAACAAAGTCATCCGTCTTCTTCAGCATCTAATATAAAGGGATGGCCTTCTCCCCAAGGCGACTGATAAACTGGCTCAAAGCTGCAATCCGGCCTGCCAGGCGTTGAACATCATTGATACACTTCGGTCTATCCAAAGAGGTTATGGCCTTAATTTTCTCCGGATTAGCTTCAATGCCCCTGTTAGACACCAGAAAGCCCAAGAGTTTTCCTACCGGTACACCAAAAACACACTTGGCCGGATTAAGCATCATTTTATAAACCCGGAGGTTATCAAAGGTCTCCTTTAAGTTATCTATCAATGTCTCCTCCTTTCTAGATTTCACCACAATATCATCCACATAAGCATGAACATTGCGGCCGATCTGATTATGAAGACAATTCTGCACACAGCGCTGATAAGTCGATTGGGCACTCTTGAGCCCGAAAGGCATAGATACATAGCAGAAGGCTCCAAAAGGAGTTATAAAAGTTGTCTTCTCCTGGTCCTTAACTGCCATTTTGATTTGATGGTAACCAGACTATGCATCCAAAAAGCTCAAACGCTCACAACCCGCCATAGCATCAATGATTTGATCAATACGAGGGAGAGCAAAAGGATCTGTCGAACAAGCCTTGTTCAAATCTATGTAGTCCACACACATACGCCAAGTGCCATTCTTCTTAAGTACCGGCATCGGATTAGCCAACCACTCAGGATGAAATACTTCAATGATAAACCCAGCCGCCAAGAGCCTGGCTACCTCCTCACCAATGGCCTTGCGTCTTTCTTCATTGAACCGACGGAGAAATTGCTTAACTGGTTTAAACTTGGGATCAATATTGAGAGTGTGCTTAGCGAGTTCCCTCGGTACACCTGGCATGTCAGAGGGTTTCCATGCAAAGATGTACCGGTTCTCACAGATGAACTCGATGAGCACGCTTTCCTATTTCGGATCCAAGTTAGCGCTGATACTAAACTGTTGATATGAATCACCTGGAACAAAATCAACCAACTTAGTCTCATCAGCCGATTTAAACTTTAAGGCCGGATCATGCTCTGTAGTTGGTTTCTTCAATGAAGTCATATCTGCCGGATCAACATTGTCCTTGTAGAACTTCAACTCTTCTATTGCACAAACTAACTCAGCATAAGCCGCATCACCTTCTTCACATTCCAAAGCGATCTTACGGCTTCCATGTACCGTGATGGTTCCCTTGTGACCCGGCATCATGAGTTGCAGATAAACATAACAGGGCCTTGCCATGAACTTGGCATAAGCCGGCCGTCCAAACAGGGCATGATATGGGCTCTTGATCTCTACTACTTCAAAGGTCAATGTTTCTGATCTCGAGTTATGCTCATCTCCAAAAGCCACCTCCAGAGCTATCTTACCAACAGGATACGCTAATTTACCAGGCACCACACCATGAAAAATGGTGTTTGATGGTTTAAGATTCTTATCTGTTAACCCCATGCGACGGAAGGTTTCATAATAAAGGATATTGATACTACTTCCTCCATCCATGAGTACCTTGGTGAACTTGTATCCTCCAACCTGAGGTGCCACCACTAATGCCAGATGACCCAGGTTATCCACCCGATGTGGATGATCCTCTTGACTCCACACAATGGGTTGTTCAGACCGGCGCAAGTAACGGGGCACCGCCAGTTCAACGGAGTTTACTTCCCTTTTATGAAGCTTCTAATCATGCTTGCACAGACTTGTGGTGAAGACATGGTACTGCCCACTATTCAATTGCTTCGAGTTGCTCTGGTAACCCGACTGCTGTTATTGCTGTTGACTCCCCTGATGATTATAACCACCTCGGTTGCCCTGATTGCCTTGATTGCCATGTCCGCTCTGATTACTGTGAAAACCTGAGCCGGAATGGCCTCCACCATAACCCGGCCCATGAGATCCGGGGCCTGAACCGCCGCCCGGTCCATGATCATACCAAAAAAATCTGAATTTTTGAATTCCTACATAATATAACAATCCTTCCAGAGGTGCGTGGCCGGCTTATCCTGTGACACGTGCTTCGGGCAAGGCTGGTTTAATAGGTGAGACAGGCGCTCCGGATTGGGACTTGGTACTCCACCACGCGGGGGTGGTTTACCCTTACGACGCTGGCCTTTGTCTTGCGCGTTGCTATTAGACACAAAATCTAAAGTGCTATCCGCTTTACGCTTACCGCCGTTTCCGTGATCCGCCAGGTTATGCTGCTGCCCTTTGGTGTTGCCGCTCTTCTTTCCCTTCCCTATCTTGTCGTCGTCAGACTCGGAGTCCTTGGTACTATCAGAGTCGGCCTACTTCACCAGAGCTGCCATAAGTGTTCCCATGTCATTGCAATGCCGTTTGAGCCGTCCCAACTTCAACTTTAGAGGTGCAAACCGACAATTGCCTTCCAATGTTAAAACTGCTGTATTAGCGTTGATGCGGTCTGATGAATGCAAAATCTCCAAAAACCCGGCGCACTCAATGGGTTTTTGACTCTCCTTCCTCCTGGACACAGGCAGCTAAGTCCACAATTGACATGGGCTGCTTGCATGTATCCTTGAAATTCTGGATAAACCGGCCCCTTAACTAGGCCCATGACCCAATGGAGTTAGCCGGCAGGTTTTTCAACCATGTGCGAGCTGTTCCCTCCAACATCATGGTAAAGTATTTGGCACACGCCGCATCGTCCACATCCAGCATCTCCATTGCCATCTCATAGCTTTCAACCCATGACTCGAGGGATAAATCAGCAGTGTAGTTCGGCACCTTACACGGGCCTTTGAAATCCTTGGGCAACCGTACATTGCGCAGCGCTGGGACGAGACACGGTACCCCCAAAGAACTGGAGGTAACCCCTGGTTCCACCGACGTTGTTGGACGAACCGGAGTAAGTTGGCAGGCTTCATGCTGCGCCGCTAACTCGGCCTCTCGACGTGCCCTAGCGCGATCCACCACATCCTGAGCATCACCACCACCACCCGCCAGGTAATGGCCACGGGGCGGATTACAATTCCGCGCACTGCTTGATACGGCCGGTTCATCCATATGTCTGCTGTAACTCCGGCTCGGGCGGGGAGTAGAATGAATCATTTCGCGGCTATATGAATAGGCCTGCTGCTAAGTCAAGGTCGTCTGAAGGAGCTCCCTAGCCCGCCGTGTCTCAACTGCTACTGGGGACTCGCCATCGATCGGGAGAGCTGCCAATCGCGAAGCGGCAGCAACAATGTTATCCAACGGGTTAGATTAATGACCCGGAGGCGTTGAGACGTGCCGTGATGGGACATCGTTCTGACGAGGCTGAGTGGGCGGATCCATCGTGCGCGGCTGAACCGGTGCCCCTGTTCCAGGTGCCTCCGCCCGGTTTACCACTGGGTGGTTGCTGGTGCCTGCTCCTGGTGTGTTAAAGAGGTTTCTTCCCTCGTAAACCAGCGGCAGGTGAGATCGGTACCTTCTCCTCATGAAATCATCTGACACACTTTGGTCCAGCATAAGCCGATAGGCCTGTGCCTCTAATCCGGCCTGCTCAGCAGCCATCCTAGTGTTCTCCGCTGCCAGATCCACCTTAGCTTGAGCTATTTGATCTTTCACCTTTGCAATCTCCGCGTTATGTTGATCCTAGTTTGCCGCGCCAACCTCCGCTGCTAGCAACATTGCCAAAGTGTCGAACAAATCGGACAAAACCTGAGCCGGTGGTGGTGCAGAGCCCCCTGCTCCGGCTGGTGTTGCGGCTGTTGAACCGGAAATCACCGCTGCGGCGGTAGAAGAATGTTGCACCGATTGTGTACCGGCCATGAAGATCGCAACTCGGCTCGGCGGTTCAAGGAGGTCCGGAATACTGTCGCCATCGGAACCACCACTAATCCGGCCATCATGCAGCTGATACAGCGACTCGGTTTCTCCGGTTGAAGACTCGCCATCAGAGTAAACGACGGTTTCACCACCAGATACCGATCTATCCTCAGATTCCGCTCCATGGATGACTCCCATGAAGGCACGCTTCACGGCATGCTGAACGTGGGCATGTCTTGCACGCTGAGCCATCTCGATGATGTCGGTGCAGATGTTCGGCTCAGGGCCTGGTTCACCGATCTTGTCAATGAAGACGTGTATTCCGCCAAAGGGGGCCCGGTACCCATACTCGATCGAGCCGGCCTCGGGGCCCCAGCCTACGTCGTCGATGTAGAGCTTGCCGCGACGACTCTTGGTCATCCGGCCCATAGTGTATCCCTTGAGTCCTTCGAAGCTGCCCTTCAAGAACTCGAAACCATCTTGCGATAGCCCCATGGTGGGCGCCAACTGTCGTGGTTTTGTCACGGCAGATGTCCTCGTGAAAGGACTTAGTCGTGGAGCCATCACAATGGGTTAGCTTGTAGGGGTTAAAGCGGACAAGGGACGCAAAGAGTTATACTGGTTCGGCCCCTTACGGTGAAGGTAAAAGCCTACGTCCAGTTGTGATGGAATTGCTTGGGTTTTGATGACCAGGGAGCGAATCCGCTTTGCCTGGCTCTCGAGTTCTTGTCTGTTGTCCCTAAGCCGCCGCTGGGTCGTCCCTTTATATACATAGGTTGACGCCCGTCGGTTTACAGAATCCTGAGGCCGGCTCATAAACGTGTCCGGCTTGGTCTCTACTCTTTCTATCTTGCAACACAAGTTTACATATCAATGTCGGTTTATGTCTACAGGCCTTAATCCGCCTTTGGGCCCTGGGCCTTCATAAAGCGCCACCGTCTTTGTCTTCATGGGCTTCAAATATAATAACTCATTATGGGGATAACCCGGCCTCTCCTGGACGGTTTATGCCCAACGGTAATATCCCCAACAGTTTATCGTAGAAAAAACTCATGGATGAAGGAAAAAGAAAATTTGGATTCCCATTCAATCTCGGTGATTTACTATTGCACATGATTCATCTCCGTCGCCTCTGCGAACCGTGTGTGTTAACTCACACATGCAAAAGGAAAAAGAAAACCCTCGCCCACTTCGTCCCCACTTACTCGCCACGGACTCCTCCACAACTCTGCACCCTAAGCTCAATGGCTGTTGGCAGCGGGCGTAGGTCGCGCTCCAAACGGCACTGGATTTCGCCCCTACCGCTTTCCGCCGCCTATCTGCACTGAAATTCTAGACTCTGGTCGACTGGGGTTTTCTACAGGATTAGGCCAGGGATTTTTCTCATGGAGAAGGTAATCAATTTAGTGAAATATTCACTCATCTCTTATCGCAGTCCTTCCGTCGTTGTTAATCAACCGGCAGAAATCGTTGTGGAATCATTTTTGTTCTAGCTGATTCGTGGGTTTTCATTCATGTGTCCACAGTGCGAGCACAAATCGGGCAACTGTGGTCGTGGCCAGTCAGAAACGAAGTTCTATCTCACCATTTCGTATGACTTCAAGGAGCGCTCGGTATGTTCAATCTCAACCTACCACAGTCGGCATGGCCTAAATTTGTGAACATATACCATCTGTTGCTACATTATCTATATATTTGCATCAAATCTTTCTTACATTATCTATTTTTAATTCTATATTTTTGTACTTTGCTTTCATCTATATATTGATCTGTTCTATCAGTTACTCCCATATTTGCTTCTTGCTCTGTTATTTCAATATATCTAATTTACGATCTTAATTTTCATTTCAAGCAGTACATCCCTTGCTTTGCAAGAACAGGAGTTGAAGGAAATCTTGGGCTTTAATTTGTTGATGACTCCCAGGATGTCATATTGACAACACAACATGGATTTACAATGACGGTTAGCATAAAACTTGATAAAGATGGTCACTCCTATTTTAATGCGGACCTTTGGAGAAAAATGTCTAAGTGTTATGAACTGAAAGCTGGCAATAAAATTCTAGTGCGTGCACCACAGCCTGGTCTAATTAACATGGATGTTTACTTCCCCAACATCATCAGCCGATCAAAGTCTGATTGAGGTTAGTGTCCTTTCAACTTTCTCCATGCTGTCATATTACTTAGCAAAATCGGGAGATTTGTTCTGACTAATTGAACACTATTTAAGCAACGAATTGTGATTTCATATTCTGACTCTGTTCCTAGGCAGTAAAAAATTCTATTTACCAATTTATGCGCACTATATATTCTTCTGCCATGTTCTGAATAAATAATACCTTTCCACCTTTTAAGCAAGATATGCTGGATGCATAGTGAACGATCTATATGTTAGTAAGTGTACCAAATTTCACTGGAAGGGCTTGAAGCATGTCATAAACTTTGTTGATAATCTGACAGAGATAGCACAGCATATGAACGCTGGATTTTGGATGGGATTAATTAGACCTATGGTGCACACACTGAACAAGACCAATTGAGTGCACAAAACGCTGGTAAAAAGTCTTATTTTAATGTTGATGCTCATAAACTATATATATCTTCAAAGATATGTTACAATTGGTTTTTATTCTACATGTCAACAAAAATTGCCCCCTGTAGCAGTTCCTGGATCGATTTCCTGGCATGGTCGAATTACACTTGCGCCTGCTAATAACGCCAAAGTGATTGCAAGGTACTACATTTCCTGTAGAAATGGAACCATTCAAATTAACAAGTTCTCGCTTCTCGTGGCAATGCATCCATATTGGAAAATTGGAGACAATGTTCTACTCATGCTCTACCAAGGCACAGGAGGGCTCTATCTTTTCATTGACGAGATGCCGAGTCGCCGTGATCAAGCTGCTTCCAGTGGATAGTTGTGGTTGTTGGCCCTCAGCCTCTTACAATGTGCTAGCTATTACTGAAGGAAATATGCCCTAGAGGCAATAATAAAGTTGTTATTTATATTTCCTTATATCATGATAAATGTTTATTATTCATGCTAGAATTGTATTAACCGGAAACTTAGTACATGTGTGAATATATAGACAAACTGAGTGTCACTAGTATGCCTCTACTTGACTAGCTGTTAATCAAAGATGGTTAAGTTTCCTAGCCATGGACAAAGAGTTGTCATTTGATAAACGGGATCACATCATTAGAGAATGATGTGATTGACTTGACCCATCGTTAGCTTATCACGATGATCGTTTAGTTTGTTGTTATTGCTTTCTTCATAACTTATACATGTTCCTATGACTATGAGAATATGCAACTCCTGAATACCAGAGGAACACTTAGTGTGCTATCAAACGTCACAACGTAACTGGGTGACTATAAAGATGCTCTACAGGTGTCTCCGATGGTGTTTGTTGAGTTGGCATAGATCGAGATTAGGATTTGTCACTCCGTGTATCGGAGAGGTATCTTTGGGCCCTCTCGGTAATGCACATCACTATAAGCCTTGCAAGCAATGTGACCAATGAGTTAGTTACGGGATGTTGCATTACGCAACAAGTAAAGAGACTTGCCAGTAATGAGATTGAACTAGGCATTGAGATGCCGACGATCGAATCTCGGGCAAGTAACATACCAATGACAAAGGGAACAACGTATGTTGTTATGCGGTTTGACCGATAAAGATCTTCGTAGAATATGTGGGAGCCAATATGAACATCTAGGTTCCTCTATTGTTTATTGACCAGAGACGTGTCTTGGTCATGTCTACATAGTTCTCGAACCCGTAGGGTCCGCACGCTTAACATTCGGTGACGATCGGTATTATGAGTTTATGTGTTTTGATGTACCGAAGGTTGTTCGGAGACCCGGATATGATCAAGGACATGAATAGGAGTCTTGAAATGGTCGAGACATAAAGATTGATATATTGGACGGCTATATTCGGACACCGAAAGTGTCCCGGGTGATTTCGGAGAAAAACGGAGTGCCGGAGGGTTACCGGACCCCCCCCCCCAAGGGGAACTAGTGGGCCTAGATGGGCCTTAGTGGAGAGAGAGGGGCTGATAGGGCAGGCCGCGCGCCCCCTCCCCCTTGAGTCCGAATTAGACTAGGAGGGGGGTGGCGCCCCCCTTTCCTTCCCCTCTCCCACTCCTTCCTTCCCCCTCCTAGTAGGACTAGGAAAGGATGAATCCTACTCCTGCTAGGAGGAGGATTCCTCCTCTCCTTGGGTGCCTCAAGGGCTGGCCAGCCTCCCCCCTTGCTCCTTTATATACGAGGGCAGGGGGCACCCTAGGACACACAAGTTGACATTTTTTAGCCGTGTGCGGTGCCCCCTTCCACCATAATCCACCTCGGTCATATCGTCGTAGTGGTTAGACGAAGCCCTGCGCTAGTAGCTTCATCATCACCGTCATCACGCCGTCGTGCTGACAAAGCTCTCCCTCGACACTCAGCTGGATCAAGAGTTCGTCGGACGTCATCGAGCTGAACGTGTGCAGATCGCGGAGGTGTCGTACTTTCGGTACTAGGATCGGTCAGATCGTGAAGATGTACTACTACATCAACCACGTTGTCATAACGCTTCCGCTTACGGTCTACGAGGGTACGTGGACTACACTCTCCCCTCTCGTTGCTATGCATCACCATGATAGATCTTGCGTGTGCGTAGGATTTTTTTTGAGATTACTGCGTTTCCCAACAATTACTATATATGTTAAGTATGTAGATATGGACCATATGGTTGTTGGCCCTTAGCCTCTTAAAATGTGATAGTTGTTACTATGTTAAGTATGTAGATATGGACCGTATGGTTGTCAAAACCGTGTTACAGAGATCCTCCTTTTGACGAATAGTGTAACCACTATATATATGTTACTCAAATGTTGTTACCCAAGTTCATAAATTTTCATGGAAAGTATTAGTATCGTACACAGTTCATTAAGTTTAAGCGTGCGCCCGATGTCCAGAAGGCATTTGCATATTAACTGTCCATATTGCAAATTCACACACATGTTAACATAAAGAAACATATGTGTAACATACTAATCATCGCACATGAGTACTCACAGACGCATCGTGTGCGATATTCCCAGCCACTGCAAGCAACTAGTTTGCATTTTTTATACACACAGAATCACACACGAACTAACTGTATTAACCGTCTGTGTTGTAATTTCTCATCGCAAACAGTTCATCCGAGTCGGCTGTTTGCTACGTATCACACACATCTTATTTACACAACTCGTTTGTGTTCTTTTGGCTCATCGCAAATAGTTCATCCATGTGAACTGTATGCCGCATATCACACACATCTTGTTAAGTTGAACCATTTCTGTTGTGTTCCCAAATCAAAAACAGTTCGTCCGAGTGAACCGTATGCCGTATATCGCACACACATTGATATGGCTGCCCGTTTCTGTTGTTCTACCTCATCACAAACAATTCGAATGGATTAACTGTGTGTCCTACATCACACACACATTGGTATGGCTACCCGTTTCTGTTGTTCTGCCTCATCGCAAACAGTTTGAATGGATTAACTGTGTGCCCTGCATCACACACGCAACTAAAATTTGAACTGTGTTTGATGGCTCCACCATCGCAAATGTTTTGTACCTTTTTGACGGTTTTTTACACCACCGTTTGCGATTATTGCATCACACATAGTTTCGGCAAAGGGTCTCTAATCATAGTGTCGCGTTAGCGGTATCCTGCAGTAGTGATAGTTTGTTACAAGGTAGAAGCCCAAGAAGAAAGATGATGAGGGGGATGAACATTATATTCCACCAGCAGAAGGCATATTTTGATGAGTTAGTTGAAGATGAGAAGGAGGAGGACATAGACATGGGATACATTGAGAATCTGATGATGGAAGGCCATATGTGCTACACAATAGAAATAATCCTTCTTTAAAAGAAGGAACTATATTTCCAGTGCTTTAGCTACAGGAATGCACTTGCCACTTTCTCAATAAAGACTCAAAGTGAGTTTATAATAGACAAAAGTGATCCTGGTAAGCTGACTGTTCATTGTGCTTATAAGAGGTGTAGGTGGAGGATGCATGCATCTTTAATCAGAAATAGCACACTATTTTAGGTATTAATTTGAGTTACTAACACTAGATGCATAGTTAGTTACATTGCTATTTTTCAGTTATTTGCTGCAACACATATGTCTGACATGTATGTGAACTTTCATAACTGCACATCGAAGTGAACAAGTCTGCTCATACTTGTCCAAGTGTCAACAGAAGGAAAATATTGAAGTCATCTATGAGTAGACGGGTTGTTGATGTTGGGAAATGATGCATGCAAGCCAAACATGGTAGTGTAGCTCTTTGGCAGAAGTATCCAAATGAGTAATCGTCCCAACAAAGAGCAAAGGAGAATATTTATAGCAGTGTTTCTGTCACACACAAGGTGTCATAGCTCTTGTGTGAAGTAACTACTGATCTTCTGTAAATATTTTTACTATCCTGAACGATAGATAGACTAGATTGACAAGTACAAAAGGTGTTTAAAGTGATAGTTATAAGTTCATGGTAAGAATGTATCAAGTGTGCCAGTGCGACGGTAATACTGGTTACCTTGTATTGTACTCATAGCATTTGATATATCACTACAAAAAGAGACACATCCGTGACATTATGGCCCAAATAGGAAAAAATTTGTCATGGTTATGACACTTCTATGACGATAATTGTGACAAAAACACGTATCATCACATATGTGGTGGGCTCCTACTTCTATGACAAAAATTATGACAGAAAGTGGGCTTTTCGTCCTAGGCGGACCGGAGACGCACTTGTATGACATTCTTTGGGTTGTCCATGATGTAAAAAATCGTGGTAGAAGTGAGGACAAGAAATTTTTTGGGGAGTTCCAGGTTACAGTAGGTGGTCAGCGCCAAGCGATGCAATGTGCTTTGCATGTTTCTCTCATACGCGCGTGTGTGTGTGTGAGACATTGGCTAAGTGAACTCGAGCGATCACACTAGCTAGCTACTACTGATACGTACTGAAGTCGATCGATCCCTTCGCTGCTAACTAAACCAGAGCGATTCCTTCGCTGCTAACTGAACTCGTCCAATTCTGTAACATCCCAAATTTTCAATTTGGAATGTTATACACTAGATCATCATTGCATAGCATATTTTATTGCATTTTGGTGGATCCTAGAAATTCTACGCAACTAAAGGACCCTCAGAGAGAGTTGGGGATTTCGTTATTTTCATATTTCAGTTTTCTCAAATTTTGAAAATAGGATCATTTGATTTTACTTATTTTATCTTCAGTTATTTCTATTATCAAAATATGAGAGAGGGAATAAAATGACTTTCCCAAAATAAAGAAATATTGAGGGTTTAATAAAAAAATCAAATAAGATTTTATTTTGGTTTTATTTGCTATTTTATTTGAATTTAGGAAAAAATTGCACATTTTCGAAAAATTACATTTAGAGCCAAAAAAATGTTCATCCTATTCTAAATATTTTATTTAGACAGAGAAAATTTGTTTGGCATTTTTAGATTTTTATTTATTTTTCTTGAATTTTTTTAGGCGCAGCGAAATTGTTAATAAAAACCCCGCGCCCGACTGGGCCAAGGGCCCAGCCGAGCCAGGCCAGCCCAAGCCGCCGCCTCCTCACCCGTGCTGCTGCCGGACTCGGGAGGAGACCTAGCCAGAGCCGTCGCCGCCGCCGACCCCCTCCCCAAGCCAGCCGACCCCCCCCTCCTTAAATACACCCCGCCCCCCTGGAGCCCCGAGCCGCCGCCGCCACCCCACGCCGCCCCGCGCCGCCTGCCGCTGCCCACGCCGCCGCAAGCTGCCGCCGCCCCGCCGCCTCGCGCCACCCGCCGCCCTGCGGGAGCCTCGCCGGAGAGCCACCGCCGAGGTAGCCGCCGGCCAGATCTAATTAAATTGTGGGTTTGGGAAGTAGTTGAGGTAGAACCTATTACCTGTTGTTATCAAACCTTTGGGAGTTACTTCTACGTTTGCTTCTTATGCCATGCTATGCTAGTAGACGTGGATTGGGTGAGTGTATCCATGACATATGTGAGATTGTTAATTAAAGGTTTATCTAAGGTGGCAACCTAAACACACATCTGGGTGGATTGAGGCACCTAGGTATTCCAGCGATTGCCTGTTTTCTTTTGGACCGCCACCCAGGCTCAAAGGGATCATGAGATTATTCATGCTAGAAACTTCCGTGTGTAGCCACAAGCTATTATGGGCTCTAGCATAGTTGACTAAGTCGTGCGAACTCTTACAGTGGTAGACTAGCAGATGTAGGGGATGTAAGTTGGTACGGTCTACCCGTTCGTAAGGTGCTAGCGCTTCTGAAAGACTATGTCTCGGTCATCCGTTTCTCAAACACCATGTAGTGCGAGAAATCCAACGGAGGAGATCGAGTCTTGTGGGGAAAAGTGCGCAAACCTCTGCAGAGTGTATAAACTAATCATGGTTAGCCGTGTCCCCGGTTATGGACATCTTGAGTATCTAGTACCTGGATTATCATGTGAATCTCATCATGTAACTTTAAATTAATTTTGTTGGGTTTTGTTTAATGATGATGCTTAATTGGGATTGAGGATGTTGTCAACCATTCTCAATGTTTAACAACTACCATGATAGTTAAATAAAATCTATTCCTTTGCAGTAGGGAAAAATTGGCTTTACGCAAAACTGTAACCATAGAGCTTTCCACCAGCCATATATGCATATAGTATAGCCTTATTCTTTCATTACTCTCTATGTGTTACATTGCCAGCATATTCCATGTGCTGACCCGTTTCGGGCTGCAACGTTAATGTTGTAGACTTTTCAGACGACGATTAAGGTGCCTTTAGGTCGTGGTTCTATACTCAGTGATGTCGTTGGAGTTGATGGACTCACTTATCTTCCAAGCCTTCTGTTGTTATCGTTATTAGATGGCCTTAAGCCATATTTATTGTAATAAGTTCTCTTTTGAGGCACTCGATGTAATAAGTGTGTGATTGCTACTCTGTTATAAATCCTTCAAGTACTGTGTGGTGTCAGCATTACTGATCCAGGGATGACACCTGAGCACAGAGATTGGACCGTTTGAGGTCTGGTCGCTACAAGATGGTATCAGAGCACACGCTGACTGTAGGACACGACCACTAAGCTAAAGACCTAGATCACTACTCACTCTCTTCTCATTCTGACCTCTCATCTTCTCTACTCTTTTAGGATGGCGGGTGCAAGGAACAAGTTCACGCAACCAGATGAAGATACACCCTTTGGACGTCACTTGAAGGAAGTCACTAGATACCTGAACATAGGAGTACCAAGCTTCACCGGGACCTACAACGCCACTCTACCTGAAGAAGAGCGCTGGATGATTCAAGTTCAAGTTCCAGGAAGGACGTTCATGCCAGTCACTGAGCCCATAGAGTTTTCTTTTGATGCACCAACTTGGAGTCTCGGAAAGATCATGGCAGCTCACATCGCCATGGGACGCATTGGAGAAGTTTACCGCAATGATCTCAAGGATACTATCTACCAGATTTGTGGGCGCCGAGATGAGCACTGGGAGATGATCAGCACCAGGAAGGATAGATCAGTCGCAGCTTTTATCCAGGAGTTAAACCAACACATTAGACGTCAGGAGAACCAGATGTGCGCCGACATGATAGATCTGAAGAAGGCGAGGACCAGGATAAAGGAACTGGAGGAAGAACTCAAGGCTACACGTGAAGATTATGAAGAGGAAATCGAAGTACTAGTGGAGAAGAATGAATACCTGATCAAGAAGATTGGAATATTCATGGGAGGCCCTACACCAGTAGAAGAAGACGAAGAACCCAAGGAGATTCGCCCGGAAGATCACATCATCATTGACGACACCGACTCGGACCCAGATGATAGCGATGATGACTATGTGGATGAAGCTGGAGCAGATATCATGGAGTCTGCAACCGAAGAATATTTCTAGTAGACCACCCCAACAGTAGTAGTAGTCCACCATGTAAATATAGTAGTCCGAGCACTTTTGCGATAGTTAGATCGATTGTATGCCCTTGTTTGATTGATTGAATGAAGTGAATTGTTTGCTTTTGTCTCATGTGCATATGGGTAGTGTTTTCTCTTTAGACCCCCTCTATTCTTAAATCTCATCTTTTCTAAACCTCAGATGCCTCCGAGACGTGACCCCGGATTTACCTTCCCACTGGAGCTCACTCAGTTGATCCAGCAGCAGAACACATTGATGTAGTTGCTAGTCCAGAATCAGAATCAGGGGAACAACAACAACAACAACCCACCACCACCACCACCACCTATTGATCACTTAGCCCATTTTCTTAGGCTGAATCCGCCGGTGTTTTCCAGTAGCACCGAGCCGATAGTAGCAGATGATTGGCTCCGCAAGACAGCAAGGGAGTTGACCACGACAGGATACACAGATGCGGAAAAGGTGAAGTTTGCCGCACATCAGCTTGAAGGACCCGCATCATCATGGTGGGAAAATTTCACAGCCACTTTCCCTGTCAACATTGTCACGTGGGACCAGTTTCAATAGGATTTTCGTACTGCCCATGTTTCAGCAGGAGCTATGGGCATGAAGAAGCGAGAGTTTCGCAACTTGCGCCAAGGAGGACGGACAATTGGCCAGTATGTGGAGGACTTTAGTAAGTTAGCATGTTATGCCCCAGATGACGTTGCTATGGATGCAGCTAAGCAGGAGAAGTTTCTGGAAGGACTGAATGATGAGTTGAGCATGCAGTTGATGGTAGCAACCTTCAACAACTACCAGGAGTTGGTAGACCGTGCTCTCATGATTGAAGGGAAGCAACAGCAGATTGAGAATCGCAAAAGGAAGTATGGACAAGGGAAGTACAGCTCAGGAGCTCAGCAGAAGCCACGCTTTACCCCTAGACCGGGAGGACATTTTCAGCATACCCATGGAGGAGGTAGCTCGCACAATCACAATGGCACCAAGAATGGTAATGGGAATGGAGGAAGCAACGGCCAGATCCGCACCAACCCATCAACCCCAGCCAAGAGAGACCTGAGCCAAGTCACTTGTTTTAAGTGCCAGAAGACCGGACATTATGCCAATGAATGTCCTGAATCCCAGAATGGAAATGGCAATGGAAGCTCTAGGAAGAAGCCGAACCCTTTCAACAGGGGATAGGTGAACCACGTTAACGTGGAGGAGGTTGAAGAGCAGCCGGATGCAGTAATCGGTAAGTTTTTGGTTAAGTCATTTACTGCACTCGTTCTTTTTGATACTGGTGCATCGCATTCATACATATCAAGGGGATTTGTGGATAAGTATAAACTGCCGACCCAAGCCCTTAGATCACCCATGTTAGTAACTCGCCTGGAGCAGAGTATATGGCTAGTCTATGGTGTGATCGGTTACCATTAAGGATTGGTAACTACGTATTTCCCTCAGACCTAATAGTGTTGGAATCTCAAGGATTGGATGTGATATTAGGCATGGATTGGTTATCAAAGTATGAAGGGAATATTGAATGTGCCAGTAAGTCAATTTTGCTTACCACCCCAGAAGGAAGAAGGATCAAGTATGTATCTCGGCATGTGCCAAAGAGGACTCAAGTAAATTGTTTAACAGGAGTTGTGCAGGAGGAAGTACCAGTAGTGAAGGATTTCCCTGATGTGTTTCCAGAGGAATTGCCAGGCATGACACCGGATAGAGATATTGAGTTTTTGATTGAGCTTTTGCCAGGCACAGGGCCAATATCAAAGAGACCATATAGGATGCCCGCAAAAGATTTGGTGGAGATTAAGAAGCAGATTAAGGAGTTACTGGATAAGGGATATATTCGCCCAAGTTCTTCACCTTGGGGATCGCCAGTACTTCTAGTGGAGAAGAAAGATGGATCGCTAAGGATGGTTGTTGATTATCGAGCATTGAATGAGGTAACCATCAAGAACAAGTACCCACTACCGATGATCAATGATCTGTTTGATCGATTGCAAGGAGCTAAGGCTGCAATCCAAGTTTGATAAGGCGGTTAAAGACATTCATTGTGGTTGGTCACGTTGGTGAATTAGATGAACAATCGATATTACCATCTTGGACTGTGAAGTCATCCATCCAGACATACTTCTTAGGTTAAATAGCCAAACATCTGAGTGAGTCAGTTGTTTTCCGCGTGGTGAGCAGGATCCAACCCATCGAGCGGTGTATTTTCCAAGATCGATCTGCGATCAGGATACCACCAGTTGAAGATTTGAGAACAGGATATATCTAAGACGGCTTTTACCACCAGGTATGGGCTGTATGAGTATACCGTTATGTCATTTGGTCTGACTAACGCACCTGCATATTTCATGAACATGATGAACAAAGTGTTTATGGAGTTTCTGGATAAGTTCGTCGTAGTGTTCATTGATGATATCCTTGGATACTCGAAGAACGAAGAGGAGCATAAGGAGCATTTGCGTTTGGTACTTGGAAAGCTCAGAGAACATCAATTATATGCCAAGTTTAGAAAATGTGAGTTTTGGTTGAAGGAAGTTGGATTTCTCGGACACATTATATCGGGAGAAGGTATAGCAGTAGATCCCACCAAGGTTGACACTGTGACAAATTGGGAAGCCCCAAAAATGGTTGGAGAGATCCGGAGTTTTCTTGGACTCGCAGGATACTACCGGAGATTCATTGAGAATTTCTCGAAGATTGTGAAGCCTATGACAGAGTTGTTGAAAAATGATACCAAGTTCATATGGACTGAGGAATGTGAGGCTAGTTTCCAGGAGTTGAAGAAATGTTTGGTTACATCACCTATGTTGATTTTGCCAGATCAGACCAAGGATTATGAGGTGTATTGCGACGCTTCACGTCGAGGACTTGGAGCAGTGCTTATGCAGGAAGGAAGAGTTGTTTCATATTCCTCACAACAGCTCAAACCTCATGAGTTGAATTATGCTACCCATGATTTGGAGTTAGCAGCCGTAGTGCATGCATTGAAAACCTGGAGACATTTTCTCATTGGAAACCATTGTGAGGTGTACATGGATCACAAGAGTTTGAAGTATATTTTCACACAGAAGGAGTTGAACCTCAGACAAAGGAGATGGTTGGATCTCATCAAGGATTATGATATGAGACTGCATTATCACCCCGGAAAGGCTAACGTCGTAGCTGATGCGTTGAGCCATAAAAGTCATGTCAATACCTTAATGACGGGAGATTTACCAAGGGAGTTAGCCGAGAATCTTCGTGAACTATGTTTGGAGGTAGTTCCGAGAGGCTATGTAGCAGCATTGGAGATTCAGTCTACTTTGATGGATAAGATCAGAGAAGCTCAAAGGACTGACAAAGAGATCGCTTCTATTAAGGAGAAACTAAGCAAAGGAAAAGCTAAGGGATTTCGTGAGGATGAGCACGATACCCTATGGGTTGAAGACCATGTTTATGTGCCTAATGATTCGGAGATCAGGAAGTTGATTCTGCAGGAGGCCCATGATTCACCATATTCGATTCACCCAGGAAATACCAAGATGTATTTGGATTTGAAGGATACTTTATGGTGAACCAGAATGAAGAAGGATATTGTGGAGTATGTAGCAGTTTGTGATGTATGCCAGAGAGTAAAAGCAGAGCATCAGAAGCCAGCAGGATTGCTACAGCCATTGCCGATACCCGAATGGAAGTGGGATAAGCTAGGCATGGATTTTATTACGGAATTGCCCAGAAGTCGTTCAGGCTATGACTCGATTTGGGTTGTAGTCGATCGTTTGACCAAGGTAGCTCATTTCATTCCAATGAAGACTACCTATACCAGTGCCAAGTTGGCAAAGATATACATGACCAGAATCGTATGTCTGCATGGAGTTCCAAGGAGCATTGTATCAGATAGAGGAACCCAATTCACCTCAAAGTCCCAAAATCAGTTGCATGAAACTTTGGGTACCAGACTAGAGCTCAGTACAGCTTTCCATCCGCAGACAGATGGACAGACCAAGAGAATCAATCAGATTTTAGAGGATATGCTGAGAGCTTGTGCGCTAGATTATGGATCTAGTTGGGACAATAATTTGCCATATGCAGAGCTCTCTTACAACAACAGTTATCAATCCAGTTTGAAGATGGCCCCTTTCGAAGCCTTGTACGGAAGGAGGTGCAGGACCCCATTGTCTTGGGATGAAGTTGGAGACCGTCAGTTGTTTGAACCGGATCTGATTAAGGAGTCTGAACAGAAAGTGAAATTGATTCACGATAGGCTTAAGGTAGCCCAGTCCAGGCAGAAGAGTTATGCAGATTCTAAACGCAAGGAGACAGTTTACGAAGTCGGAGACCGAGTTTATCTTCGAGTATCACCACTTCGAGGAGTTAAGCGCTTTGGAGTTAAGGGAAAATTAGCGCCACATTTTGTAGGCCCATACATAGTTTTGGAGCGTATGGAAGAAGTAGCCTATAAGTTGGAGTTGCCTGAAGGATTATTAGGGGTTCACGACGTGTTCCACGTTTCCCAGTTGAAGAAGTGCCACACAGAGATGACTGACATACCGCTGGAGATACAGTGCCGCTGGAAGCAATTCAGTTGGACAGTGATTTGACCTATGAGGAGAAACTAGTCAAGATTTTAGAATATGCGAGTCGATTCACGGGTTATCAAGTTTTGCAAAGTTCAGTGGAGTCACCACACGGAGGATGAAGCCACCTGGGAGCGAGAGGAAGATATGTTGAAGGACCACCCTCACCTATTTTCTAGCCAACCCGAATCTCGAGGGCGAGATTCATCTTAAGGGGGGTAGGTTTGTAACATCCCAAATTTTCAATTTGGAATGTTATACACTAGATCATCATTGCATAGCATATTTTATTGTATTTTGGTGGATCCTAGAAATTCTACACAACTCAAGGACCCTCGGAGAGAGTTGAGGATTTCGTTATTTTCATATTTGAGTTTTCTCAAATTTTGAAAATAGGATCATTTGATTTTATTTATTTTATCTTTAATTATTTCTATTATCAAAATATGAGAGAGGGAATAAAATGACTTTCCCAAAATAAAGAAATATTGAGGATTTAATAAAAAATCAAATAAGATTTTATTTTGGTTTTATTTGCTATTTTATTTGAATTTAGGAAAAATTGCACGTTTTCGAAAAATTGCATTTATAGCCAAAAAATGTTCATCCTGTTCTAAATATTTTATTTAGACGAAGAATTTTTTTTTTGGCATTTTTAGATTTTTATTTATTTTTCTAGAATTTTTTTTAGGCGCAGCGAAGTTGTTTCAAAAAAACCCCGCGCCCGACTAGGCCAAGGGCCCAGCCGAGCCAGGCCAGCCCAAGCCGCCGCCTCCTAGCCCGTGCTGCTGCCGGACTCGGGAGGAGACTGAGTCGGAGCCGCCGCCGCCGACCCCCCCCCTCCTTAAATACACCCCGGGGCCCCCCTGGAGCCCCAAGCCACCGCCGCCGCCACCCCACGCCGCCCCGCGCCGCCTGGAGCCGCCGCCTCGCGCCACCCACCGCCTCGCCGGAGAGCCACCGCCGAGGTAGCCGCTGGCCAGTTTTTGAGAAAAAGCCGTTTCGGTTTTTTCTAAAAAAACCCTAGTTTTGTTTTTTTAAATAGATCGGTTTTTCTCCGGTTTATTTATTTAGCTAGCGCCCGCTCGTCCGTTCGTTTTGACGAACATGTTTTTCGTTTAGTTCCTGTTAACGAACGTTCGTTCGTTAACCTGTTCGTCGTTTTTCTTTTTCTCGGATTAATCCGCGGTTTTTCTGACCGCGATCTCTGATCTGATGTTCGTTTTAGTTTAACTTTTCGCTCGTTTATTGGAATCAGGCGATTCAAGCGCCTAGAGTTTCGTCTCGAAACCCTCTTTCCGTTTAACCAACTCAAACAAGTTTTTGCCTCAGTAAAATTTTCCCTAGATCCAGAATAGTAAATGAAGCTTGTTTCTTTTGCCGTTTGTCTTTCGTTGCATCGTTCGATTTGATTCTTTTTGCCAACCGGAGTTCTTAAGTTGAACATTCTGGTTAGATCTTTTATTCGTGTTTTACCTGTGCATTAGTTGAGTACTTATTGTTTGCTTGTTTGTTTGCGATAGAGTACCCGGAGTGCGTCGCTTGCTACTTCGAATCGCTAGGTTTCACGGATCATCAACAAGGCAAGTAACACTTTGATCATACCTCCTACTACCCAGTTTTATTGCATTAGATCAATCATCACACATTGCATGATTAGGATCTAATTAAATTGTGGGTTTGGGAAGTAGTTGAGGTAGAACCTATTACCTGTTGTTATCAAACCTTTGGGAGTTACTTCTACGTTTGCTTCTTATGCCATGCTATGCTAGTAGACGTGGATTGGGTGAGTGTATCCATGACAGATGTGAGATTGTTAATTAAAGGTTTATCTAAGGTGGAAACCTAAACACACATCTGGGTGGATTGAGGCACCTGGGTATTCCAGCGATTGCCTGTTTTCTTTTGGACCGCCACCCAGACTCAAAGGGATCATGAGATTATTCATGCTAGAAACTTCTGTGTGCAGCCACAAGCTATTATGGGCTCTAGCATAGTTGAATAAGTCGTGCGAACTCTTACAGTGGTAGACTAGCAGATGTAGGGGATGTAGGTTGGTACGGTCTACCCGTTCATAAGGTGCTAGCGCTTCTGAAAGACTATGTCTCGGTCATCCGTTTCTCAAACACCATGTAGTGCGAGAAATCCAATGGAGGAGATCGATTCTTGTGGGGAAAAGTGCGCAAACCTCTGCAGAGTGTATAAACTAATCATGGGTAGCCGTGTCCCTGGTTATGGACATCTTGAGTATCTAATACCTGGATTATCATGTGAATCTCATCATGTTACTTTAAATTAATTTTGTTGGGTTTTGTTTAATGATGATGCTTAATTGGGATTGAGGATGCTGTCAACCATTCTCAATGTTTAACAACTACCATGATAGTTAAATAAAATCTATTCCTTTGCAGTAGGGAAAAATTGGCTTTACGCAAAACTGTAACCATAGAGCTTTCCACCAGCCATATATGCATATAGTATAGCCTTATTCTTCCATTACTCTCTATGTGTTACATTGCCAGCATATTCCATGTGCTGACCCGTTTCGGGCTGCAACGTTAATGTTGCAGACTTTTCAGACGATGATTAAGGTGCCTTTAGGTCGTGGTTCTATACTCAGTGATGCCGTTGGAGTTGATGGACTCACTTATCTTCCAAGCCTTCCGTTGTTATCGTTATTAGATGGCCTTAAGCCATATTTATTGTAATAAGTTCTCTTTTGAGGCACTCGATGTAATAAGTGTGTGATTGCTACTCTGTTATAAATCCTTCAAGTACCGTGTGGTGTCAGCATTACTGATCCAGGGATGACAGCTGAGCACAGAGATTGGACCGTATGAGGTCTGGTCGCTACAAATTCATTTTCCACTGACTGAACCCGATCGAGCCCCTGTGCGAGAGGTAGCCAGCCGGGGTTGGGTTGCCTCTTGATGAATAGTGCATATTGCTGCTGCGTGATGTCTACTGCACAACTTGTTCTTGTAGACTCGTGTTGGGCCTCCAAGTGCAGAGTTTTGTAGGACAGTAGCAAATTTCCCTCACGTGGATGACCTAAGGTTTATCAATCTGTGGGAGGCGTAGGATGAAGATGGTCTCTATCAAACAACCTTGCAACCAAATAAAAAAATTCTCTAGTGTCCCCAACACACCAAATACAATGGTAATTTGTAAAGGTGCACTAGTTCGGAGAAGAAATGGTGATACAAGTGTAGTAATGATATTAGATATTGATTTTTGTAATAGGAAAAATAAAAACAGCAAGGTAGCAATTGATAAAATGGATCTCAAATACTATTGCAATGCTTTAAAACAAGGCACAGGGTCCGTACTTTCTCTAGTGCAATCTCTCAACAATGCTAATATAATTGGATCATATAACCATCCCTCAATGTGCGATGAAGAATCGCTCCAAAGTTCCTATCTAGCGGAGAATATAAGAATAAATTGTTTGTAGGGTATGAAACCACCTCAAAGTTATCCTTTCCAATCGATCTATCCAAGAGTTTGTACTAAAATAACAACAAGTTATCCTTTTTGATCGATCTATCCAAGAGTTCGTACTAAAATAACACCATATGATACACACCAACCAACTCTAATGTCACTCACTCCAATGTCACCACGAGTATCCGTGAGATGATTATACGATATGCATCAAACAATTTTAGATTCATAATACTCAATCCAACACAAAGAATCTCAAAGAGTGCCCCAAGATCTCTATAGGAGAAACAAAGACGAGAACGTGCATCAATCCCTATGCATAGATTACCGCAATGTCACCTCGGGAATCCACGAGTTGAGTGCCAAAACACACATCAAGTGAATCAATATGATACCCCATTGTCACCACGGGTATTCATAGCAAGACATACATCACGTGCTCTCAAATCCATAAAAGTATTCAATTCGATAAAATGAAATTTCAGAGGGAAAACTCAATTCATCACAACAAGATAGAGAGGGAGAAATATCATATGATCCAACTATATTAACAAAGCCTGCGATACATCAAAATCGTGCCAACTCAAGAACACGAGAGAGATATATTAAACACATAGCTATTGGTACAAACCCTCAACCTTGAGAGTGGACTACTCCCTCCTCGTCATGGTGGGCATAGGGATGATGAAGATGGCCTCCGGTGATGATTTTCCCCTCTGGCAAGGTGCTAGAACAGGGTCTAGATTGGTTTTCCGTGGCTATAGAGGCTTGCGGCAGCGAAACTTCTGATCTAGGGTTATTTCTAGGGGTTTTGGTATTTATAGGATTTTTTGGCATCGGTTTCACGCGAAGACGGGTCTCGAGGTGACCACAACCCACCAGCGCACGGGCAAGGCCCCTGGCATGCCCAGGTGGTTTGTGCTCACCTCCTTCACCTTCCGGTCCTCCCACAAAGCTTCTAGTGCCTTTTCTGTTCCAAAAAAATCATCAAAAAGTTTCTTTACATTTGGAGAAATTTTATTTCTACACAAAAAAAAACACCATGGTAGTTCTGCTGAAAACAACGTCAGTCCGGGTTAGTTCCATTCAAATTGTATCAAAACCATATATAATTGTTGTAAACATGGCACAAAAACTTCATAAATTATAGATGCATTGGATATGTATCGGCATCCCCAAGCTTAATTCCTACTCGTCCTCGAGTATGTAAATGATAAAAGAAGTAATTTATGAAGTGTGAATGCTAGCATGGTGCATAAGTTTGATCAATGATAATTTCAATCACCTTTCCTAGCATCATAACAACAACTCTTTCTCATAAAACTCATCATGATAAAGTAGCAATTGAAAATGGAATTTTTGTTATGGAATGCTACCTATCATATTCATATAGACTATTTCTTTTGTGGCATGGACATTTGGACTTGAATGATTCAAAACAATAGTCTATAATTTGACATGAGGACATCAATGCTCAAGCATATCAACAAGCAAGCATGTCTTTCAAAATATCAACACTAAAGAAAGTTATCCCTAGCCCATTATGCTCAATCATTGATCCATTCATGAAACACACTCGAATATTAGCTACATCCAATGCACAAGTATGGATATAGTGCTCCCAAGTTGGTGCTTTATAAGAGAAGATGAGACTCAAATAAAAATTGCATAAAGTAAATAGATAGGCCCTTCGCAGAGGGAAGCATAGATTTGTAGAGGTGCCAGAGCTAAAAGCTTAAATTGAGAGATAAAAATATTTTGAGAGGCATACTTTTCCCGTCAACGAAAAACGAACGAGTAATTCCCAACACTTTCCATGCTAGATATATCATAGACGGTTCCCAGACATAAAATAAAATTTGTTCCTTTTTCCACCATACTTTCACACTCCACGACTAGTCGTATCCACGGGTGTCGTCCATACCAACACTTTCCAAGGAATTTATTATTTGATAACATAAAGTAAATTTCCTTTTCATTTCGGGATTGGGCATCCCTATTACCGTCGTACTCTCGTGTAATGACAAGTGAATAAACACTCATCTTGAGAATAACACGTCTAGCATGGAAAAAATTGGCCACCCCTGCCGCTTCATGAGCGGTACGGGCACACAAAAAGGAAATTCATTTTGAAAATTAGAGTTGGCACATAAAAGTTTACTTGGAACGACACGAAAATACCGCATATAGGTAGGTATGGTGGACTCATATGGCACAACTTGGTTTAAGGAATTTGGATGCACAAGTAGTATTCCCACTTAGTACAAATGGAGGCTAGCAAATAGATTGAGAATCAACCAACCAAGAAACAAAAATTCTCATAAACGAGCATTAAGCATAACTAACACCGAATAATGCATCACAAGTACAATCTAATTTCATTGCACAACTATTGACTTTCGTGCTTGCATAGGGAATCACAAACCTTAACACAAATATTCTTACTAAAGCACAATTACTCATCAACATGACTCACATATTATTATCTCCATATCGCACAACTATTGAAAGGAATCAAACTCATCATATCCAATGATCTACATGAATTTTTTTTATTTTATCCTTCTCTTGAACATCCATCACTTTGGGACCAATTTCATAGCTTGTGCAAATTGTCATCATTATTATCAACTATCAAAATAATATAAGTGAAGCATGAGAGTGTTCGACAAACTACTCCAAAAGGATATAAGTGAAGTTCAAACGAGTAGTTAAGTAAATGGGTAGCTATGTGAGGACTCACTCTCGATTAAAAACTTTCAGATCTTAATTATTTTATTATAACAGCAAGCAAAACAAAATAATTGGACATTCCAAGAATAACACACATCATGTGAAGAAGCAAAAACTTAGGTCAAAAAAAAGGGCCTCATACGGGCCGAAAGACGTCATGGGTCATACATGGGCCGGAAGTTACAACGGGCTGGAATCATATTGGATGACCTAGATGACGCTATTGGGCCTAATTCGGATAGGCCATAACAGTCTGTGAGTTAGCGGGTCATAAATGGGCTATATGCAAACATGTCGTTAACATGCTATCCGTGGGCCGACCCACTTCCTTTTTACCAAGTCAAACAAGTCGGCCTTTTGACCTGAATGGGCCACTGTTTGGTCGAGCCACGTGTCAACGTATCATATGCGTGTCCTGTCCATTTCCTGGATGACATCTGTCCCAACGCGGAGTTGACACGTGGTTCTTTCAGCCAATGAGAATTTTACATGTGGAAAATCGTCATTGGTCATTGCTGTTAACGGGTTATCGGAACCAAAATCAGACCCGATAGCTTAACGACGACCCGTTACGGTGGATGCCACGTGCTGGTTACCCTTGACAGAAACACTTCCATGACGCGCCATTTATCATTATGGAAATGGACACTTACGTGATGATAACTTGAGTATTATCATGGAATACTTCTACGATAGCACATGTATGACTATCTTGATTCTGTCATAAAATCGTCACGGATGTACATGCATGAAGAAAACGTGACCTACTGTGAAAAACACGTATCATCACGGAAGTGTTTTTTTTTGCAGTGACCCCTTTTAATAGTACGGTCGTCCTATGACTCAAATAAGAGAAAGAAGAATAACAAAACAAATGCTACGTCTTTTATTCACCTTCAACCTCGACTGTAGTCATTCTTCTTCGGACACACCTAAGGGAAATTGCTTTGTGTCAGCAATAATTTTAAGGGGTCAATTCCTTCACAAAATCTTCTTAGTACCATCTCTTCTCGAAATGTATCTCTTCCTTCTCTGAAACACAGATGATCTTCGGTGAAGTTCTTCGAACTTCAAGGCAAGACATATCATTCTTCTCGAATCTCCATGAACTATTTCTCTCTGTGTGCACTAGCAAATCAGTCCATGACTATTTTTGACAAAAATCTCCAAAACACAAGGGGAAAGATATTGCACCAACAAACATGAATTACCAAAACCACCAAGGGAGTGAATGTGCTTTCACAAACACTTGTAACCGATCATCCCATGGAAATGTGCCAATCATAGTGTTAATGAAACCCTGAGCATTTATCTCTATACTTCTGCATATACGCTCAATAATGTTCTCGTCCGCAACTACCCATACACTTGTGCCATGGTGCATTCGATGAGGCAATGGCTCTAGGTGTCTTGTGACTCACAGTACACATATTGATCATCAAGGGTCATGTTATGATGGTTTCTAATATCATTGGTCAGAATCAATCGTTTTCCTAATCCCAAAGAAAAGTTTTGATTTTGGAAGGGACATGTGTTTGGCATATGGGTGTCCATTGCACCCCACCTCCCTCGCGATGTTTACGTGCTTGCCCTTCCCTCGAGACAAGCTTCCCTCTAGTCCTTCATGCTCACCAGCGAATGATAATATGCCTTTATGATCAAGTTCATCTACTTCCTAGTGCTTAACCCGGATTTCTTTAGTCAATTTTAAGATTATCACTTTGCCTTGCTTACTAATGACAAATGGCATAAAGGATTAATATCTCCTTGTTTATTTTTGTTCCTTGCAAAAAAGAGCTATTTTAGGTGTAAAATCAAATTATAAATGGAATATATTGGGTGTGGGGACTGTCGGTGTCAAAACCGGCGGATCTCGGGTAGGGGGTCCCGAACTGTGCGTCTAGGCCGGATGGTAACAGGAGACAAGGGACACGAAGTTTTACCCAGGTTCGGGCCCTCTCGATGGAGGTAAAACCCTACGTCCTGCTTGATTAATATTAATGATATGGGTAGTACAAGAGTAGATCTACCACGAGATCGAGGAGGCTAAACCCTAGAAGCTAGCCTACGGTATGATTGTTGATGTGTATGTTGTCCTACGGACTAAAACCCTTCGGTTTATATAGACATCGGAGAGGGT
Organism: Triticum urartu; assembly: GCF_003073215.2. NCBI lineage: Eukaryota > Viridiplantae > Streptophyta > Magnoliopsida > Poales > Poaceae > Triticum > Triticum urartu. The sequence continues at coordinate 424,120,776 of NC_053026.1, forward strand.
TAGGGTTACACAAAGTCGGTTACAATGGTAGGAGATCTGAATATCCGTGTCGCCAAGCTTGCCTTCCACGCCAAGGAAAGTCCCTTCCGGACACGGGACGAAGTCTTCAATCTTGTATCTTCATAGTCCAGGAGTCTGGCTGAAGGTATAGTCTGGCTATCCGAACACCCCCTAATCCAGGACTCCCTCAGTAGCCCCTGAACCAGGCTTCAATGATGACAAGTCCGGCGCGCAGATTGTCTTCGGCATTGCAAGGCGGGTTCCTCCACCAAGTACTTCATAGAAGATTTTGAACACAAAGATAGTGTCCGGCTCTACAAAATAAGTTTCCACATATTGCCATAGAGAGAATAATATTTGCACAAATCTAATCTGCTGACGTATTCCGTAGCATGACACACCACGGCCAAGCCTCTATCCGAGTCGTTTCATTATCCCACCTCAGCGCGTTATGCGAGGCGGTTTCCTTGGCACGTCTTGTCAAAGCAGAGATCGTGTCCCCTTATTCCGGGATTCTCATCAATACGGGCGTGGGTAACCCAACCGCGCCATTGATTACGGTGCTTGGAGATAGGCGAGTTTTACCAGGCTGGTGGGGACATGTAGTTGTGTCCACCCATATAAGGGGATAAGGATCCACCTTTCCACCTACGCCTTCTTCCTCCTTTGCCTATCCATTCTTGCACACTCGAGCTCCAGCGCCCCAGTCCGCACTCATACCTCAACCTTCTCCAGCCATGTCCGGAGCAGGAGGCAAGTGGATGGTCTCCTCCGTTACGGAGGGACATATCAAAAAGCTGAGGAAGGCCGGATACCTGTCTAACGACATCGCGTACCGGCTTCCCGAAAAGGGGCAGCTCATCCCCACCCCTAAGCCCCATGAGAGGGTGGTGTTCCTCCCCCATTTCCTCCGCGGTCTGGGCTTCCCTCTTCACCCATTTGTCCGGGGGCTCATGTTCTACTACGGCCTGGATTTCCACGATCTGGCCCCGAACTTTATCCTCAATATCTCGGCGTTCATCGTCATGTGCGAGGCCTTCCTCCGCATCCGCCCCCATTTCGGCCTATGGCTCAAGACTTTCAACGTCAAGCCGAAGGTGGTGCGCGGCAACCAGGCGGAATGCGGAGGCGCCATGGTTGGCAAGATGGCCAACGTCTTATGGCTCGAGGGCTCCTTTGTGGAGACCCTGAAGGGGTGGCAATCGGGGTGGTTTTACATCACCGAGCCGCGCGACCCCGAATGGGTCGCACCCCTCGAGTTTTGATCCGAACCCCCTACGCGGATCACCTCCTGGAAGGAGACGGGCCTGTCGTGGGGCAAGAAAGGAGAGCTGACCGGACTCCAAACATGCATCCAAACCCTGGTGGACAAGAAGCTCAAACTTTTCAACGTAATCCAGGTTATGCCCGTCCGCCTGATCCTCCCGTGTCAACAACGGGCTTTCACCCTGTGGGAGTTCGACCCGGCGCGGCACCAAAATCTGAGCAGGCTCTTCGACACGACGTACAAAGATGCCTGGAAGGTGCTTTTCAAGGGCGCCGAGGCCCCCGCATCCGCTACTGAGGATCGCGGATTCAGTACGCAGCGTCATGCTCATGCGGTAAATTGTTTTTTTCCTTTTACAGGGTATCAGTTTTTCATAGTTTGACTCCATGTGGGATCTAAGCTCCCTTACCTTTGACAGGATTGGCAGGTGACGTCCGGACAGACCAACTGTCCGCCTCCTTTGCCCGAAGGCCCAGCGGACGCTCGCTTGGCGAAGCTGCTGGTTCCGGCACCCTATGTGGTGCCGGAGAAGAAGGCCGCGAAAAAGGCCACGGGGACTCGAAAGAGTGCCCGGCGCCAGGAGGTGTCGGATCCATCATCCGGCGGTTCCGTGGCGCATTCCTCTCGTGAAGACGAGGAGGAAGAAGAAGAGACCTCTCCCCCTCCAGCGGGAGGAGAGAAGAAAAGGAAGGCCGCCCTCTCTGGGGAGGCCGGAGGGTCCAAGAAGGGGAAAATCCTTCCTCCGAACTACTCCACCGATGCCGACGACGGTGAAGAGGAGTGGCAGCCCAGGGCCAAGCCCCTGGCAAAATCGTAAGTATCCGGATACCGGAGTAATTCATAGTATTCGTTTATTGCACAGCTTTCCCTTACGTCGAATACGTTTATGCAGCCACCCAAAGACCGGCTCGACGCATCGTCGAGCGGCTCACTCGATTCGTCGGATGTGAACTCGCTTCCGACGGCTTCCTCCCCCCGCCCTACGGACGACACCAAAGTGTTGTCCCGACAGGTCCCAAGCCGGGAGGAGGTGGTCCTGGAGGCGCCGCGAGGCGACCTCCCGGACTCCAGGAGTGAAGGGGATGAAACCCCCCGGGGCTCCAAGTCCGGCTCCAGGCCGGACACCGCTCCGGAACCTTCAAAGGTTCCAGAGTCCGGCGGGGGACCTCCTTCCAAGAGGAGCAAGCCCACCGCGCCGGTGACCCCCGTCCAACCGGAGGCGCCGGACAATATGTTGGAGGCACTCCAAGGCGCCTCCATCGACGAGGAGCACTGCGCTATTATGAGTGCGGTGGTCCAGAAGGTTCAGTCCGCTCTCAGTCCGCCAAGAGCGGACTGACTGAAGCTTGTACTAGCCTTTTAATAGGCTTTGAGGTAAGTAAAGAATGTGTAAATAATATTACCGCATAGACAGTAGACCCTGATGCTCTGTTTGGCATTCGGGAAGAAAAGCCGAATATAGGATCAAATAAAATTCGCAGGAGTCTAACAAAAGGAGTCAATATGCGTATGCAGGCTTCCCTGCTTGCGTCCGCCGCACTGACTGCGGAAGTGGACACGTTAAAGCAGAACCTCGAGCGGTCCGAGCAAGAGCTCGGGCGTGCCAAGAAGCAGCTTGAGGACAATGAAGGTAAGAAGTACCTTGTTTAAATATATATAAAAAGGTGCAATTGCAAAAAATGACAGGACTATCGTGGCTATTGTAGGGGCCACGTCTGAGGTGGCGACCCTTAAGCAAGCGTTGCTCGAGGCCGAGAAGAGTGCAGCCGCGGAGCGCACCGAGCGGGAAAAGTATGAGGCCGAGGTTGGCAAGGTGCGGCAAGAGCTCCAGGTTCTCGTGAAGAAACATGAGAGTTTGGAGCTTGACTCGAAGACGCGAGCGTCCCAGCTCGCGGCGGCTATTGATAATGCCAAGTCTGCCAAGGCCGAATCCCAGAAGACCCTCCAGGAGTTGGATGAGGTGAAGAAGATAGCGGCGGGTAAGGCATTCTTTATGCAAAGCAAACACATAAACGTGAGTTACTTGTTACTTACCCGAATCCGGAGCTCTCCAGGAGCGTTCGCAGATCTTCCCCAGAGTGTGTCCGATGCCGCCGCGTTCTATCGAGCCGAGGAGGGTAGCTCGATAGAGAAGGTGTTCTGGTCTCAGTATGCTGAGGCCGGACACCCCGTGCCCCTGAGCGACCAGCTGGAGCAGCTGGTCGAGCTCCACAAGGCGGCCGAACAGGCCATGAAGGGCCTCATAGTTCGGCTGTGGCCTGGAGGGGCTCTGCTTGGGAGCTATTTCGGGCTGGTGCGGCGGCTGGTGGAGGCTTGTCCAAGGCTCGAAGTCATCAAGCGCTCCGTCTGCATTGAAGGTGCCCGTAGGGCCCTTGCCCATGCTAAGGTGCACTAGGGCAAGCTGGATGCTGAGAAGCTTGTGAAGGACGGGCCACCGCCGGGGAAAGAGCATCGCAAGCCCGAAAATTACTATAAGGATGTTCTGAAGGGTGCCTGCCTTGTGGCAGATGAATGTTCTAGGGATGTAATTTTTGAGTGAAACTTGCTCGTTTTGTCCTGTGCGCTGAAAACTTGTTCATATGCGCTAAGCAATGCTGTTGGAATTTAAAATATTAGCTTCTGTGCGGCTGTTTATCAATTCTGAGAGATGGCGAGTCGTTGGCTTCTGCCCCCGTGCCGCTAGTGCTGGGGTGTTCGGGGATAAACCTGAGCACTCTTTTTCCCATGTTTGGGTCCTTCGAGGGAGGCGCTCAGCCCAACGAACAAGGCAATCAGACTATAACGCGTGAACACTCTCACTTAGCCATAGAATTCTATAATTTTAAATTTTGGTGAAGCCCCTAGTATTCAGAAGACCGAGTTCGGGGCGCTATCCACGCCTTGGCCGGACAGAGCCGGCTCCTCGCCCTAAGCGGCATAAGTCTTTAGGGACTCGAAAAAACCTCTCGAATAGCGACCAGCTCTCGCTTCATCATGACAGTCAGTTTTAGCTTTCTCCACTAAGGTGCTCGGCCCAGCTCAACTGGGGCACAATCGCAGTGGTTCTCCTAGTGCTACCTTAGCCGATATAGCGGAACGTAAGGCACCAAAACATAGGAGCCGGGCAAACCCAACTATTGACCCAAGACATGATTCGGAGCCGATGCATATAATGCTATGAGTACGGGGTGCCGCACTTGTGAAAGTGTTCAGACTTCTCACACCATAATGAGGGGTACTAAAGCCCCTAGCATATTTTGGCCGTACCAAATTGTACGGGTGCAACATGTCGTTAAGGAACATATACTTATAAAAAGGTAATGCAAAAATAGACAAAAAGCTATGCATTGTTTATTAAAAATAGTTGCGATCAAAGCAGAACGATACAAATAATGTGATAAACAAAAAGTTGGACTATTTAACATGTCTGCTCCAGGGGCAAGCTGCGGAATAGTATGCGAAACAGGTATACTGCTCGTGATAAAGACCACATGTGAGTTCCATAATGTGGCGTGGCTTGTCTGCCTCCCTAGTTCTTGCATCGTTTGTGCGGCAATTGGACTGCCGGACAGGCCTTCCGAAGAATGGAGTCCTGAAAGTAAGAGAAAATTAAAAAATCGGCAGCCCCTGGTGCGGTTCAAGCCGCGTTTCGGGCGTGCCGTGATGGTGTCCCTCCCCCTGTACCCATGGTATTTTTAGAGCGTAGTTATGTACGCGAAGCACTGATGTCGCCTTTTTGCGAGGGTTGGGGTCGGGGCCGCATTGCTACGCCTGCTCGGAACGTGTCAGGCGGTCTTGTTGTAGGTTACTCCGGGCGTGCTTAACGATGTCCGGACGTTTAATGGCCGGACTGGAGAACTGCCTGGAGAGGCTGCTTTGTACTTCCGCTGCAAGGGCCGCCGTGTGCTCCTCCGTTCGGAGGGAGCGTTCGGTGTTTCCATTGACCGTAATTACTCCTCGAGGGCCTGGCATCTTGAACTTAAGGTATGCGTAGTGCGGGACAGCATTGAACTTGGCGAATTCGGTTCGCCCGAGCAGTGCATGATAGCCACTGCGGAATGGGACTATGTCGAATATTAACTCCTCGCTTCGGAAATTATCCGGAGATCCGAAGACCACTTCAAGTGTGACTGAGCCTGTACAGTTGGCTTCTACACCCGGTATTACGCCCTTAAAGGTCGTTTTGGTGGGCTTAATCCTCGAGGGATCTATGCCCATTTTCCGCACTGTATCCTGGTAAAGCAGGTTCAGGCTGCTGCCACCGTCCATAAGGACTCTAGTGAGATGAAATCCGTCAATAATTGGGTCTAGAACCAATGCGGCGAATCCTCCATGACGGATGCTAGTGGGATGGTCCCTTCGGTCAAAGGTGATCGGGCAGGAGGACCATGGGTTGAACTTTGGGGCGACTGGCTCTACCGCGTATACGTCCCTTAACGCGCGCTTCCGCTCCCTTTTGGGGACGTGGGTTGCGTATATCATGTTCATCCGCACTTGTGGGGGAAAACCCTTATGTCCACTGTTGTTCGGCGGCCGGGGCTCCTCGTCGTCATCGCTATGTAGCCCCTTGTCTTCATTTTCGGCATTTAACTTGCCTGCCTGCTTGAACACCCAACAATCCCTGTTGGTGTGATTGGCCGGCTTTTTGGGGTGCCATGTATCTGGCACAAGCGGTCGAGTATTCGGTCCAAACTGGACGGGCCCCTAGGATTCCTTTTGAATGGCTTTTTTCGCTGGCCGGATTTAGAGCCTCTGAATCCGGCATTAACTGCCGTATCCTCAGCATTGTCGCCGTTAATGCGGCGCTTCTGCTTGTTGCGACGTGACATGCCACTACTGTCCCTGGTGTCCGAATTACCAGGGTTCTTGGTCATATTGTTGCTACGAGCAAGCCAGCTGTCTTCTCCGGCACAAAAGCGGGTCATGAGTGTCGTGAGTGCTGCCATAGATTTCGGCTTTTCCTGTCCAAGGTGCCGGGCCAGCCACTCGTCACGGATATTGTGCTTGCAGGCTGCTAGGGCCTCAGCGTCCGGACAGTCGACTATTTGATTTTTCTTTGTTAGGAACCGTGTCCAGAATTTCCTGGCCGATTCATCTGGCTGCTGAATTACGTGGCTTAGGTCATCGGCGTCTGGGGGTCGCACATAGGTGCCCTAGAAATTGTCGAGGAATGCGGCTTCCAGGTCCTCCCAACAACTGATTGACCCTGTTGGCAGGCTGTTAAGCCAATGCCGAGCTGGTCCTTTAAGCTTGAGTGGGAGGTATTTGATGGCGTGGAAATCATCGCCGCGGGCCATGTGGATATGAAGGAGATAGTCCTCGATCCATACCGCGGGATCTGTTGTGCCATCATATGATTCGATGTTTACGAGTTTGAAACCCTCGGGGATTTGATGATCCATTATTTCGTCTGTGAAGCATAGTGGGTGTGCGGTGCCTCTGTACTGGGCTATATCATGACGTAGCTCCAATGAGCTTTGTCTACTGTGTTCGGCCCTGCCGAATTTGTGGCCGGCGTGACGTTTACCGTCTCGAGCTGTGGGGCGCCCACGCGATCCGTAGATCGATCTTGTTTGCCTTGTCTTGTCCTCCAACATATCTCGTAAGTCCAGCGCATATTCCCGTGCCTTGGTACGGGGTGCAGCTTGAGTGGAGGGCCGAGAGGCCTCTCTGTCGCGGCCACGAGCTGGTCGGTCGGCTGCATTGAGTGCTTCCTCCTCTAATCGGGGTAGCAACCTACGCTTTGGGTAGCTCTTGGAGGGGCGTTCGAGTTTATGCTCTTCGGCCGCAAGGACTTCAGTCCATCTATCGACTAGCAAATCTTGATCAGCTTTAAGTTGTTGCTGTTTTTTCTTGAGGCTTCTTCCCGTGGCCATAAGCCTGCGTTGAAAATGCTCTTGCTCGACGGGATCCTCTGGCACGACGAATTCGTCGTCGTCGAGGCTTGCCTCGTCTTCAGAGGGAGGCATATAATTATCGTCCTGGACCTCTATGTCAGCCGCTCTCTCATGAGGGCTGGTCTCTCCATCCTCCTGTGCTAAATCTTGTTGGAGGGGGTTTTCTTCGGCACTTTTCGGAGTATTATTATCTCCCGTGCTGGAGTCGCCGCATTTGTTTTGGCGGGATTTTGAGCGGCGCCGCTGACGCCGGCGCTTAGGCTGTTTCTTGGAGGGGTCATCCTCCACTGTTCCATCGCCATCTCCTTCTTTTGGGGTGTCCACCATGTATATGTCATATGATGAGGTGGCTTTCCAAGGCCTAGTAGGCGCTGGTTCTTCATCATCTCCTTCATCGGCGTCCATACCGTCGATGTCTTCAGAGTCAAAGTCGAGCATGTCGGTTAAATCGTCGATAGTGGCTACAAAGTGGGTGGTGGGTGGGCTTTGAATTTCTTCATCATACGAATCCCAACCTTGCTGACCGTAGTCCGACCAGGGCTCTCCGGATAAAGAGAGAGACTTAAGTATCTTCAGAATATCGCCGAAAGGCAAGTGCTGAAAGATGTCCGCGGCAGTAAACTCCATGATCGGCGCCCAATTGGATTCGGTCGGCAGGGGCACGGAGGGTTCGGAGTCCGGAGAGGAGTCCGGCTCCTTGGAGTCATAAGTCTCGCAGAGTGCGGGGCTGGTGTTCGGCTCAATCGCCGTTGGGATCGCAGCCCCTGAGGTGGCGTCCAACCGCCCATCCTCGATCAGCGCAGTTGGCTCTGACTTAAGGGTCGAAGCTGATGCGGGTGCGGCCTCCAGGGCACTGTTCGGCGGCAGAGCTAGATCATGCTCGCCGGGACAGTGCGGCGCGCTCGGCAGTGGCTCGAATCCGTCGAAGATCAAGTCTCCGCGGATGTCAGCCGTGTAGTTTAAACTTTCGAATCTGACCTGACGGCCAGGGGCGTAGCTTTCGATCTGCTCCAGACGGCCAAGTGAATTGGCCCGCAGTACGAAGCCGTCGAAGACAAAGATCTGTCCAGGGAGGAAGGTCTCAACCTGGACGGCATCGCTATTGATGATCGTAGGAGCCATTGAGCCTGACGGCGATGACACAGAGGAACTCTCAATGAAAGCACCAATGTCGGTGTCAAAACTGGCGGATCTCGGGTAGGGGGTCCCGAACTGCGCGTCTAGGCCGGATGGTAACAGGAGACAAGGGACACGAAGTTTTACCCAGGTTTGGGCCCTCTCGATGGAGGTAAAACCCTACGTCCTACTTGATTAATATTAATGATATGGGTAGTACAAGAGTAGATCTACCACGAGATCGAGGAGGCTAAACCCTAGAAGCTAGCCTATGGTATGATTGTTGATGTGTATGTTGTCCTACGGACTAAAACCCTCCGGTTTATATAGACACCAAAGAGGGTTAGGGTTACACAAAGTCGGTTACAATGGTAGGAGATCTGAATATCCGTGTCGCCAAGCTTGCCTTCCACACCAAGGAAAGTCCTTTCCGGACACGGGACGAAGTCTTCAATCTTGTATCTTCATAGTCCAGGAGTCCGGCTGAAGGTATAGTCTGGCTATCCGAACACCCCCTAATCCAGGACTCCCTCAGGGACCAACGCTAATTAATTGGTGCACGCATCAACCACTAAAGGAGAATACAACGTGTGGTACGAGTGTCAACCACTCGTACTATTGCTCGCATCGTGTGGCGCTGTCGCCGTGAGATCAGAAATGACAACTTTTGTGAAGGGGCCTGTTAGGACCGAGAGTATATCGACCATAGGGGGGTGAATGGGAGATTCAAAATTTCTTTCCAAAGTATTGAAACCGATCCCAATCACAACAGCGGAATAAGGTAGCGAAGGAAATAAACTAAATCAATCTTCTTCATGAGAAGCATATTCATCAATGAAAGCATTGATAACAGAACGAGCCTGGGAAATCATTGGTTTAACTATAGTGAGAGTAATACATCATACAAACAGATGCAGTAGAATGAGACACAACATGGTATGCACTGAGAAATAATACTATGGAATGATTTCACAGGTGAACCCGGGGAATATGAAGGTGACGACTGAGTACATGTGATGAGAATGAAACAGAATGAGCATAGATACACATGAAGATAACAACAGAACGAAATGATCAGGTAAGCTATCGGCACGGAGCATGAAGATAAACTGCGGAGGGAAATGCAGTAGAGTAGATTTAACCAGTGGTGTTCGATGGCATCAGGGAGATTTGGTAGACCAGTTCACCCTTCTGCCAAAGGGCTATGTCTGGTTGGAGGGGCTGTGACTTAACACGGAAGATAAACTCTCTTCACCCTATTCTCCTTCAATGCAGAGATGATCAGACTTAGGTTGATTTCACTCGTGCTAGATCCTTGTCGGCGATCTCCAAACCTTCGGTCGACCTTCGCGAACTACAATCACTCTTGGTTGCTGAAGATCTAGCTCGGTGAAGACAACAACTCTTCAACACTCGAGCCGAAACCTATCCGTCTAGAGTGTGCACGGCTCTCAAGAGTAACAGGTACAAGAACCCTCACTCGGAACTAGTGTGATGCTAAACCACCGTCCAAGTTTGGGCTCTTGATTTTCTCTCGGTGGATCTTAAATTCAAATCACTCGGAGAGGGGTTGCTCAAATCAATCTTCTCATAAATCTCAAGCGGAGCAGCCAACGGACAATGTTGGAGTGGGGTAGCTATTTATAACCCCAGCCTTCCCTGATGGGAAATGACCATTTTGGACACGGGATCCAGCCAATGGCCAACCGACATGTTCACAATGGTCGGATTTTGGAGCAACGGTAACATTACTTGAGGAACAAGTAATGCTAACTCTTCGGTCCGAGACAAATCTCTTGCAGCGAAGAAGATCACAGTCTCTTGCTGGCAAGTATTTGCTCAGAACACAAAAAGATTTCTCTCACATCTTTCATGGGTTTTGGCTAAGCATCACAGCGGATCTAAGCTTCGAGAACCTATACCCCTCTTAATAGTACGGAGGTCCTATGACTTAAAAGAATGAAAGAAGAACAACAAAATGAATAGTAAAAAGAACAAATATTCAATATGTATAAAAATACATGTTAAATACTTTTTAAATACACATTGAAACATTTTTTGCAAATTACGCAAACATTTATATTGTATAAACATTTTTTGAACACATGAACAATTTTCTAACTATAACTTACTCCCTCCATTCCGTAATTCTTGTCATGGTTCAAACCATGACAAGAAATATGGAATGAAGGGAGTGCACTTTCTAATGATGCAAAACTTTTAAAAACTACGCGAAGATTTTTTTATACATTTTTTAATGTCATAACATTTTAAAATGCATGAATTTAATAAAATACAACGTACATTTTCTGAATTGTATGGAACACTTTTTTGAACATCACGAACATTTTCTAAGTGTAATGTATATTTTCCGAAGCGCGTGACAATTTTTAAGTTTTTAAATGTCATAAAATTGTTTTGAATTCTCTCATTTTTTAAACTATGCATTAACATTTTTATAATTCATAGTTTTAATTTTCTAAGATAATTTAAGTTTTGCAATATTGTATTTAAAATATTTTTGAATATACGGATTACAAAAAATAAAGTAAGAAAAGAAATGAATGAAAAATTAATTGACCTACACAAAGTTACTTCGGCGGCCCTATAATAGCAACGAGAAGGTATTTGCCGTCTCAATAGAAATGGGACATATCCCCTCCCTGATTTGCCGCCTCAGCCGCGGATGTGGCACATTATGATCCATCTCCTTGGCCTTGAGGCGGGCTTCCCGAATGTGACGCCTCCTCCTCACGAGATGTTGAGAGGCAAGCCTCTCGAATGTGTCGCCTCTTCCTCCTGAAACGTTGAGAGGTGAGTCTACGTCTTGCTTTATGCGAAACAGAAGAACACATCACCTGCAGGGAGCCGGTAGTGGATTGGCCCGGTAATCATGTGGTTTTGTCACGCTGATGTTGTGCACATGTTTTTTATTCTAACTTTGTTTATTTTCAAAATATTATTAATTACGTATATTAGAAAAAATATTTTAGTTACTTATTTCAAAGTGTTTATCGCACATTAAAAAGAATGTCCATGTACTGTAAAAAATGTTAGCCCCAATTTTAGAAAATGCTTTGTTCCATTCAAAAATATTATATGTCAGATTTTAAAAATATTCACACTTTTCAAAAAAATGTATGTGACATTTTTTAAATATCTTGGAAAATGTAAAAAAATATATTTGTGTAATAGAAATAAAATGCTTTGCAACCTTCAAAAAAATGCATGTTACATTTAGAAAATGTCTATGAGTTGAAAACAAATGTTTTCTTACATTATTAAAATATTTATCCAATGTAAAAAAATATGCGCCTGCTCTAAAAAGATGTTCCATACCATAAAAATGTTTCAGTGTGTATGTTAAATATTCTTAACACCTATAAAAAAATGTATTCAAACCTACCATTTTATTAAAAAAAATATTCATGTATTTAAAAAGGTTTAATGTTTATAACATATGTTTTAAATGTATGTGGAGAATGTACAATGTTTATGAAACAATAGATATCAAAACATATATTTGAAAAATATCAGAGTATATCAAAGATATTAAACGTGTATAAAAAATATTCCTGATGTATACGATAATGTTGCAATATGTTGAAAAAGAAGAAAAGGAAGAATAAAAAAATCCAAAGGAAACTATAGAATACAATGGAAAAACCAATAAAAAATTAATGCATGCATGATTATTATTTTTGCGAAAGAGCGCACACATAATTCTAATATTGGGCCTGCCCAATAACACCGCCCTACAGACGAGACGTATTACATCTTGGTACGGGCGACATATAGCTCCCGCGGACTTTTCTCAACAAAAAAGGGCTCCCGCGGACATTGAGCGCCACCGTTGGGTAACGGGTCGTAAGTGCTCTGCCTGTAAAAAAAGATAACTCCTGGTAAATCGTAACAGCCGATTGAGGTAGACGACACCCGAATGGAGTCGGAGGACGCTTTCAGCGCAGCTACATGCATCTTCCAGCTCCAGCCGTCCGTCGTCCACCTCCCACGTGCCGCCGATAATGGAGGATCGGCCCACAGTTCCGGGGCCGCTTTCTTGGTGGTGGCCTGGCCTCCCCCGATCCAACCCATTCGGCCCTACCTGTATGCACGGTGCCTACCTGTATGTACGTATTTGGCTGCTGCTTTCAACGGTGAGCCCCCCTCTCCGCTCCGCTCCAAAGCAAACACCCCAACTCCCGCCGAAAAGCAGAGAACTCTCCACGAACCAGGGACGCCACGCCCGCATTTACCTTTTGAATTACAGTGACAAAACCACCTCACGACAGAGCGTAGAAAGTGAAGAAACTACGACACAAGCCGGCCAGTCCCTGAGTAATGAAATGCTGGTTCCATCGCTTCCGGTTCGGTACTTGTGTTGTTAGGATCAGTAATAAGGCCGCCATTAGACGCCTCATGTGGCAAGCAAAAGGGCACGAGGACTGTTCACCCGGAGGCCAGAGGGGAGGTCAGAGCGATCAATGCTCGTGGCTACCAGCACCGGCACAATCCCGCACACACCTTATTGCCGCGGGAAGCATGCCTTGTGCCGTGAACAGTTGGTTTCAGAAACGGCAATCTGCACATTCTGACGGATGCACGATGGCTTCATTACAGCTTGTGCTACTAGTATTTTCTCTAGCTAGCTAGAGCTAGGGGGTGTAGTAAGTATAGTAGTACGTTCTGATGCTGATGTATGGCTTCATTACAATCGTACTGTTTCCTAGCTAGCTAGGCTAGGGGCTGCAAGTAATAAGTAAACTTATATACCATGGGATGGCTCTGTGGCCTATGCCATGTTCATCAGGTTACAGTCATAGGCACCCGACCTGTGTAAGCTGTAGAGAACCGGATTACTAAGAGGCTGAAAGGAAAAAAAATTACCTACAAGCCGTGGATTACATGGTGAGGATTGCTTTCGTGGAGGGAGAAAAAGAAGAGAACAAAATCAGAGATGGTTTATGTTTTGTACTCCAGGCAGGGGAAGAGCAAGAACGAAGCCTCCCTGTGGATCCGCCTGTTGTCGACCAGCATGATCTTGTCCAGCTTCGCCTTGCACCACTGCAGCTGGTCGCCGGTGATCCTCGGCATCCTCAGCACGCGCGCCACCAGCCGCATGTCCACCTGCGAGAAGAAGAGGTTCTGGTCCGACCGGTCCTCCTTGGGCTTCTTGAACTTCTTCACGATGCAGTTCCCCGTCCTCAGCAGGTCCTTCAGCCTCTTCTCTTTCTGCACCACATCAGTAGGTAGTGTCACAACAGAGTAACAGTACTTGTAAGGCACTGTAGCAAATCATCTCCTTGCCGGCTGTGTACTAGTAGTATTGTGTAGAAGTAAAGCTTACCTTCTGTAACGTGGCGTGGATGGCCTTCACAAGAGCCTCGTCCCTGGGGTCCTGGAGCTCGACGTGGGCAGTCGACAAGCCCTTCAGCACCGACGTCTGCGGCTCTTTGTCGGCCTTGATGAACTCCCACAGAATGTGCATCGACTCCTCCATGACGACCTCCAGCTCCTCGCTCGTTATCACGTAGTTCCCCTTGCGTTGGTCCTCCATTCTGTCCTTCAGGCTGTCCTCTGCAACCCAAACTTCACGTTAGAGCTCATTGTTTCAAGCTAAATCCAGTAGCAGACGTCGCACAATTGACTGCTAAAAATTCAGAATTCTCACCTCTTATCACGGGCACTTGCAAGAAGTTGCGAAAGGGGCATCGTTCCTTGACGTAGTCTGGCAGCCGAGGGCCCTTGAAGGGCTCGTCCTCCACAAACCTCTGCACCATCACCTGAAACTGCTGGAACTCCCCGGCCACCTGGTTGTAGTGGTGGCTGTGGTAAGGGTCGGATTCCGGCAGGTCACAGGCTTGCTCGTACTGCCACCGGAGGAACTCCCACGACAGGCACATCTGCCCGACGTAGACCGTCTCCAAGTCGCACCGGAGGTCCTTGAGGAGCCGGTCCGATGGATCCTCGGGTGATCTCCAGCGAGCCGATCGGAAATTGTGCGACAGGATGGATAGCGCCGTTGGTGACAAGGCCTTCATAGAGTTCGTCGACTGTTGGGGCCCTCTGAGCTGGAGAAAATCTGCAGTGACATTCAGTACATCAGCACGTTAATTAAAGGCACTAAAGAAAAAGAAGGTAAGAAATCCATTTCACGGAGCATGCTGAGCTGGATGAAATATTATGTTGCCAGTATAAAGCAAGAAAGAGCTTCGTCTGTCCTTAAACAGCTTTAAAAAGCTAGTAGATGCAATGCTTCATAGACACAAAAGTTGCAGGCGATGTGAATAGCATTTCTGCAGCAGTCCTTTCTTTAACTAGTAGTATCCTAAAGGAATGGACTACGGAGTTCTGAATTCTTCCTAGAGTTGAACAACCAACTGAAGAACATCTCTCTTTCCCCATGCAACCTCTTTGGGTAATAAGGCTAAGTATTGAATCTGGGTAATTAAATGTGGAGATCAGTTTTCCCCTAATCAATCACCATAGCTTTTATCGGTGGTACTTTACCTGCTTTTACCGGTCACCATACCTTTCAAGAGAAGATGGGTTTTTGGGATAAAGCATTGTGTGATCCCGGTCAGTAATTCCACCGATTAAAATCACGGGAGAAAGGATTTAGTGACAGCCCTAAATTGCAGCGTAGAGTAGGCCTGACGGCGCTATATCCCGCGATTTTGTTAGGCATGCAAATTGCGGGGTGGTTTCCCAGCGGCAATAATGGCCAAATCGCGGGTGATTTAAAATCATGGTTAATTACCTTGGAACTTGTTATCCCCCCTGCTTTCTGTATTAAATATTAAGTTGAATTCTCACATACTCTAAAGAAAAGTTTACATTTGAACCTAGATTGAAATAAACAAAATTGGATAGTTTCATATTTAAATATAATTATTGAATTAGTGGCTTCTAGTTAGAGACCCCTTTTGCCCCTCAACTTCGATAAATTTTCGTTAGAACATTTTGGTGCCAGTTTAAAATTCTAAGCATGTTAAGATCACTTTGAGCGTTTCCTCATTAGAAGGAAGTTTGGGCACAAAATATTCATCATTATATTCCCCTCGATGACGAAATATTTGTGCTTTCCTAATAATAGGTTAAATCTATTATTAGTATGTGTCTAGGAACAAATAAATATTTAAGCATTATCTACAGAATAATACTAGATATCTGCGATTATGATGAACCAATTGAATACTAGATCATGGAGCATAAAGTACCATCGTTTCAGAGAAAGGTGGGTGTGCAACCTAATTTTTCCTATTAGAAAACATGTACAGTTATATTTAGGTAAAAAAAAGGAAAAGTGGAATCAAAGAGAACTTGGAGTAAACTGGTAATGTGAAGTTAGGCATACCTATGGCATACATCTTCTGAAAGCACAGGATGTCAAACTTCCTCATCCTCTCCCTGTAACTCTTGAAGAACTTGTTCAGCTCATCCATCGGGTCCTCGCGCAGGAACTTGGCGTCGATCCTCCATGGTTTGAGGTCCTCCATCGGCGCCTTTGGTGACTCCGACTCCTCCAGGATCGTCGGCAGCCCGGCTGACCGCACCTTCTTCAGCTCTAGCTTCAGCTGCTCGATCAGGTCTTGGTGCTCCCACAGTGACTCCAATTCGTCCTCTTCTTCCTCTGTCAAGTCCTTCCACTTGCCTTCCTTATCCTCCTCCTCGTCCAGAGACTTGGCCTTCTCGGTAACTGAAAAGTGGACATGTCGAGGGGCTTTGGCTAGATGATCATCTGCACTAGCATGCTTATCCTCTGTTGGCTCTGAAATGTTCTCGCCGTGAGGGATTACTCCATATCGATGATCATCTCTACTGAACTCCTGCTCTGAGTGCTCCGGGGTGGTACGATCGTCAGAAACTGCTGCATATGACCGATAATTTGTGTGGGCAATTGCTTTGTGATCATCGGAGCTGAGTTCATCTGAATGAACATTTCTGCTGACAAATTGTTTCTCTGAAGGCTCAGGGCTTCCCATGAAATCATAAGCAACCTCGCCTTCTTCCTCTTCTTCTGTACCAGTAATTTCTTTCCAAACATCAGATATAAGTTCATGTGAGTGACCTTCTACTAAAACAAATTTCTGCTCCGGATGCTCTGGGCTTCTCCTGTCATCAGTGTCTGTCTGACCATTCGTACTGGCTGCTTCTTCTCTGTCAAGAGAAACAAGCTCAGGTGGATGACCACTTGTACCGACAAGAAGTTCCCTCTCTGATGGCTGTGGGCTCCTCTCGGTATCATCAACTGCTTGATGAGACGAAACAACCAATTCTCTGTCAGTGGTTACCTCTGGACTGCTCTTGGCATCAGAAATGGCTTCGTATGAATGATCGTTTATGGTGATAATTTCCTTCTCCAAATGCTCCAAGCTGTTCTCAACGGCGAATTCGGCGTCATACGCCGGTGCCGCGATCATCTTCTTCTTGCTGCTCGAGGAGCCGTCATCGTCATCGTCGTCGCTCATGTCGATGCTGCTCCCCTCCCCTTCGACGATCTTCGCCTCGGCCTCTTCGGCTTCTCGGGGTGTTCCCGTCTCGTCATCCTCTTTGTACTCGGCTTCCGGCGAATGGGTCCGTGACCACATGTCCTCGGGGTACTTGACGCTGTCCGGCGAGGCCTGGGCGACTGAGCCCGGCGACACCGTGGTTGCCGACGAGTCCCGGAAAGACAGCTGCAGCATGTCCACCTCCTCCAGGGATTCCATGGCCTTGAGCACCTTGGCCTTGTAGCTCCGCAGGCTGGCGGCGTCGTGCACCCCCGCCGAGAAGTCTTTCTCCGAGTGGAACCAGTCGCTGTCGGAGTCGACGACAAGCTCCTTCACCGAGTACCCGTCGTCGCTGGCGCTGGAGTCTGAGTCAGAGTCGCCGAAGCCGGAGAACTCGGAGGCGAAGCTCGTCCTCCCGCTCACGGCGCTGTCTTTGGACACCGAGCTCGCCTGCTTCCGCATGGACGGCGCCCTCTTCGTCAGCGACGCCACTCTGTCGTACGCGACGGGCTTGTCCGCCGGCAGGAAGTCGTTCGCCGTGACGGAGCTGCCGCGGCGAGAGGAGCCGTCGACCACTCTCCGTTCCTCAGGCTGCGCCGCCGGCTGCAGCGGCGGTGGCGGCACGAAGGACTCCTGGACGCGCACCGTCATGGTCTCCGGCTCCCTGACGAACCCACGGAAGTCCCGCTCCGTCAGGAACCGGTAGTTGTGCGTGGCCGGAACGATCTTCGGCTCTGCGTCGACAGCCTCGCCGCTCGGCTCATCGTCGTCTTCTTCTTCTTCCACTAGCACCTCTGCTTCCTCTGCTTCGTGCTCGTGCTCTTGCGTGGCCACCGGAGCGAATGGAATCAGCGATTCCTTGCCCTGCTTTTTTTCCTGGTGCTCCTCCTCCTCCTTCTGGACTGGTGCTGCTGTCGAAACCACCGGGGCCTCTCGCGGAATTTCAGGCATCTGATTCTGAAAGCTGAAGCAGAGGCTCGACGGAGAGGCCGGAGCCGGCGGCGGCGAGGCCGGGGCGACCGGCTCGGGCGGCGCGTCGTCAAAAGCGCGTTCGTAGGCGGCCATGCCCTCCACGAAATCCTCCTCGCTGGCGTGCACGAAGCTGAAGCTGCGCATCATCTGGAGAACCCTGTCGTCGTGCGCGTCCGCCTCCCCGTCCCTCTCGTCGCCGGGGAAGCCGCCGCCGCGCGGCCTCCTCTCCGTCTCCTTATCCTCGCCCCTGATGACAACAAAAACAAGTTACGGAAACCCGCCAATCGGTCGTGCCACCAACGAACGACGAGCTAAAACAGCGGGGAGCGATCGGGAATTCAGAAAGCCCGAACCCACGGGAGACGGAATTCAGTTAGTCTTAATTACCTTGGGGAGGAGGAGGAGGAGGACATGTAGGCGGAGGCGACGTGGATGGCGGCGACGAGCGCGACGGTGAGGAGCCAGAAGAGGAGCGGCGTGGAGGCGGAGGAGAGGCCCACGACGGAGTGGATGAACCCGCCCGAGCCACCGCCACCGCCACCAGCCGCCGCCGCGGCGCGGGCTCCTTCCCCGACGACATCCATGGCCGCCGACGACGACAACGCTGCTACCTTCCTCACTAACCCGCCTTCCAAGCCAACATAGCCAGTCCGGCGTACCAGCTCGTATCTGCCGCGCCTACCGCCACTGCCGATCCTGCCGTCCTATGTACGCCGTGGTCGTCGCGGCGTGCGGGGAGGGGCGGGCGAGGAAAACAACGCGGCAGCGGCCTATGTATGGTATGCTATGCTATGTAGCGATCGAGCGAGGGGGACGAGGCACGGGGAAAGACGGACGGAAAGATAACCCCCGCCCCCAGCGATACGGACGCGGCAGCTGCGATTCGACTGCGACCGCGACCGCCACGCTGCCTTCCCAGGAAGCCCCCGCCCAGCCAGGCCGCTACAGGCACGAACGCACGAACGGGTCCGGTCGGACCGCGTCGCGCTCGCGCCCTACGAAAGCGCGACGTGACGCCCGCGCACCTGATCGGACGGCGAGGAGGCTGTTTTTACCGGCGGACGGCGGCGGGGTTGGGTTTTGTGGCGGGTGGGGCGTCGGCCTCGCGTGCGACCGGCCGTCGCCAGGTGGGGGTTAGGTTAGTGTGGAGGCTGACTCGGCCGGAACAGCAACAGAAGTGCCGCGTGCCGCCCTGTGCTTTATTTCCAAGAAGATCCTTTCCATTCGTGCTGTTATTTCGCGGGATCCTTTCCGCTCGTGATGTGTTTTCCTTCCTTCCTTGCGCGACACAGATGCCTTCGCGCGGGGGAGGGGAGGGGAGGGGAGAGGAAACGGACCGGGCACCAGATGTTTCACCGGGCGGGGTGAGGCGCGTGTCCGGTTGCAGATTCGGCAGATATTGATTGGATGGATACCTGATCTCTTCTTTTGGATCGTCTTAATGCCGGGGTCCAACAAAGCCGCGTGCCAACATATGGCAGCCATTGATCATCGTTCCGGTGTTGGTTAAGTAAACTAGTACGTAGAAGACAGGATTAGAGTAACATAGTGGTATCTTATCCGGTATTATACATTTGGGACTAGCAAACATGCTGGTGTGGCAGGCAATTAAAAAAGTGAGAGAGGGATTAGAGTAACATAAGGAATAGATACCGTATCATAATAAATGCTACTATGCTATTATGTGTCATGTATGGTAATAAATAAGATAACTTATGATATTAGTATACACTATGAAGTTAGTATTATACACTAGTGTCATATGCATGATATTAGTATATGACACTCCCTATTATAAATAGCCTAATACGGTAGGGATGTAAGACGATGCTTTGCGAGAGTGGCGTTTTGGCACATGGGGAGCGCGCTCCTTATTTTAAAATGTGTTTTAAACATATTTTTCAAATGTCAAAAAATTCCAAACAAAAACTTGGCATGTATATCTTGATATCGTACATGCTCACGAAGTCGTTTCGTGAAAAACCGACAACTTATGTGTTGTGTGTGAAAAAGACAAAACCCGGTGTTAAAATATGCTTTTCATAAGATATCCTTTTGTCCTTTTTATACAAGCCACAAAAAATGTCGGTTTTCTCCGAGACTTAACATGCACACATATAATGTCGAGATGTATGTGCCAAATTTTTGTTTGGAATTTTTTCACACTTTGAAATATACTTTTCACGTGCAGGAGCGCGCTTCTGGAAGCACCAACGGATTTCCGTTTCCTACATCCTTTATCATATTTTTTGTTATCGGATTCGGAGCGGAGCGGATAATGACAGAATGCTGATTGGACTATGGATTTTATCTGGCTACGGATTTGGAGCGAAAACACAACGGGCTTGGATCAGAAACGGATAAAATATACGGGGTTATACCTGCAATCACATGATTTATTTCTAGTACTAGTATGCTGATGGGAGAATATCAGGTGATACCATCACTTGAGTGCTACCATGATACCAGTTTGAAAATTTTAATTTTACATGTGTCAAAAAATTTCAAAAAATTTGTGAATGTTCATCACATGTGTCTACAACATCTAAAAAATTCAGATTAAAATCCGAAATACACAAAGAGAAACAAAAAAGAGAATCCAACATGAATAGTGGCAATAAAGACAAAATGGTGAATAGTGTCAAAAATGACACTATTCACATATGAATTTCTCTTTTTTGTTTCTCTTTGTGCATTTTGGATTTTTATCTGAATTTTTTAGAGGTTGTAGAAACATATGTGATGACCATTCACAAATTTTTTCAAAAAAAATTGACGCATGTAAAATTAAAATTTTCAAACTGGTATCATGGTAGCACTCAAGTGATGGCATCACCTGACATTCTCATGTATGTAGATAATATAAACACATCTATTTTTTATCCAACCACATAACACTAGAGAGTGGCCAAGTCCTTTGGCGTCAATAACACACACACACAAGTAATTTTAACATGCTCCCTTTTACCCTCTGATTTAACATGAGAGGTAAGAAGATAAGAGTTAGTCAGACCACTGCTTAATGAATGAGTCAGATCTATTATGTACTCCTATCTTTCATGTGGGTGGGTGGGGTGGGGGGGGGAAGAAGACCATGCTAAAATTTGCCCACACCAATAGGTAATAATTTATATGTGGTGATTCCATTTTGTATAATTTGGCATTTCGGCTTGTCAAGGCATAAATTATCGCATAATCCTATTTGATAACCTCGGATATTTCACAGCCGCCATATATTACTGATACCATATTCACCGGATATCCGGTTGATCAAAATCCGTAACCGCATTCATATCTCGTGGATTCGTGCAATTGCACGCCATATCTTTAAAAACGGATGTGGATACAGATTCAGAGCGGAAATTATGTGTACCATTTACATCCCTACAAATGCCAATAGGCAGCAGCAACACAAACGATTGGCAATCGAACACGCCGAACCAATAGAGAGGGCAGGAGGAGGTCCAACCAGTCACACACGTGAACTGCCTAGAGTTCACTTCCATGACAGTTCCAAACAAAACTTCATTTGTGTTGAGTTTATTAGATGAGCTTTATCACCTCCTGCAAAAAAAGAAAAAGATGATCTTTATCTCCTTTTTATTTTGAATGTATTCAGTTTACATAAGTTTGTGGCATATACTCACCTGTGGTTCAAAATTTTGCGACCTGCGTTTTTCTGGCAAGCAAAAGCAACTGGAAGCAGATATGTGCATTCCTTATTGTCCCCAATGAAAAATGACCAATGCCTATAAGATAATAACTAAAACGCTACCGTCCACCCGATGAATGAAGCCGCATGCATCGACTGCCTTCGTGGTAGTTGGATCTTTTTGATTAGGCTGATCCACAACCTTTGCAACTTGACCCCTGTTGCCAAAGCAAGGAGCGCAACAGGGTGCCTGTTACAAAGGTTGGCCACAACGTTCCATCACACGACTAGCCTTGTGGCTAACCTTGTACGTGACGGTTTGTTTTCAACCACCGCCGGTGAGGTCGTCTTGCCCACCGTGCGCATTCGCCCTCTTGTGCATCGCCACGGGAGCCACCCTACACCGCGCCACCACGAAGCTCTGCCACCCCTGCCTCTACCCGACAGCGGAGCCCGTCCGAGCACCTCCACCTACAGGACGTCGTCGCTGAGAGCCTCCATGCTGGATCTTCGTTGTCGAATGCCTACCCTCAAGGATCCAGCGAGATACACCACGCGCCGTGGAGCGCCGCCAACCTCGTTGTCGTCTTGTCACCACCTCGGGCGATGCCAACAACCACATCCGTTGTGTCGTTCATCCACACTCAACCCTGCTTGTGCGCATCTAAGTTCCTCTCAGGAGGCACGTATATATCAACATGGTCGTGTTGCGATGGCGACGGGTCACACATGAGACGGAGATGTTTTTTTACAACAAGGCTCTTTCGCGCGAGGCATAGATGCCTTTTTGCAACAAGGCTTTTGTTGCGGGATGTTTATGCAACAAGAATCATGTTGCAAGCAATGCACGCTACAGATCGGATGGCTCGTGACCCGACTGATCTTATGATCAGTTGGCTCACTCGTAGCACGCCCTATATAATAAGAAATAAAACTTATGTTGCAAGAACCCAATCCACGCTGCAGTATGCATGGCTCGATCAACTCATGGTGTCACCATAAGACCATTAAAACTTGATTGTAGTTAGGGACGGTGGCTTGGACGGTACAATATTGCCTCGGAGGTGTAGGGTTTTGGAGCATGGCCAACCGAGTTAAATAGCCAGGGTAGTCAGAGCGGGGGGTTGAATGTGGAACGTCGATATATGCTTCTCGTTCACTACGCCGGTGTGAATGTCCCGAAGGCGGAAGCCCGATCAGCCAACATGAATGCGGGTAGGTGTCATCTCATCTGGTCATGTTGATACGTCCCCGTCGTATCTACTTTTTCTAACGTTTTCCCTCTTGTTTTAGACTCTAATTTGCATGATTTGAATGAAACTAACCCGGACTGACACTGTTTTCAGTAGAACTACCATGGTGTTGTTTTTGTGCAGAAATAAAAGTTCTCGGATTGAAAGAAACTTTGCGAGGAATTTTTATACAATAAAAGAGAATTTCTGGAGCCAAGAACCATCGGAGTGAAGGAAATATGCCCTAGAGTCAATAATAAAGTTGTTATTTATATTTTCTTATATCATGATAAATGTTCATTATTCATGCTAGAATTGTATTAACCGGAAACTTGATATGTGTGTGGATACATAGACAAAACACAATGCCCCTAGTATGCCTCTACTAGACTAGCTCGTTAATCAAAGATGGTTAAGTTTCCTAACCATAGACATGTGTTGTCATTTGATGAACAGGATCACATCATTAGGAGCATGATGTGATGGGCAAGACCCATCCGTTAGCTTAGCATAATGATCATTAAGTTTTATTGCTATTGCTTTCTTCATGACTTAAATACCGGAGGAATGCCTTGTGTGCTAGCAAACATCACAACGTAACTGGGTGATTATAAAGATGCTCTATAGGTATCTCCGAAGGTGTTTGTTGGGTTGACATAGATCGAGATTAGGATTTGTCACTCCGAGTATCGGAGAGGTATCTCTGGGCCCTCTCTGTAATGCACACCATAATAAGCCTTGCAAGCAATGTGACTAATGAGTTAGTTGCGGGATGATGCATTACGGAACGAGTAAAGAGACTTGTCGGTAACGAGATTGAACTAGGTACGTGTTGGGGAACGCAGTAATTTCAAAAAAATTCCTGCGCACACGCAAGATCCATCTAGGTGATGCATATGAACGAGAGGGGAGAGTGTTGTCCACGTACCCTCGTAAACCGTAAGCGGAAGTGTTATGACAACGCGGTTGATGTAGTCGTATGTCTTCACGATCCGATCAATCCTAGCACCGAAGGTACGACACCTTCGCGATCTGCACACGTTCAGCTCGGTGACGTCCCACGAACTCTAGATCCAGCTGAGGTCAAGGGAGAGTTTCGTCAGCACGACGGCGTGATGACGGTGATGATGAAGTTACCGACGCAGGGCTTCGCCTAAGCTCTACAACAATATGACTGAGGTGGAAATCTATGGAGGGGGCACCGCACACGGCTAAAGAATCAACTTGTGTGTCTATGGGGTGCCCCCTCCCCCGTATATAAAGGAGTGGAGGAGGAGGAGGGCCGGCCCTCTATGGCGCGCCTCAAGGGGGGAGTCCTACTCCCGGTGGGAGTAGGATTCCCCTTTCCCTTGTTGGAGTAGGAGAGAAGGAAGGGGGAGAGAGGGAGAAGGAAAGGGGGCCAACCCCCACCCCAATTCGGATTGGGCTTGGGGGGGGGGGGCGCCCCCACCTTGGCCTCCTCCTCCTCTCTCCCACTAAGGCCCATTAAGGCCCATATACTCCCCGGGGGGTTCCGGTAACCCCCCGATACTCCGGTAAATGCCCGAACTCATCCGGAACCATTCCTATGTCCAAACAGAGCCTTCCAATATATCGATCTTTATGTCTCAACCATTTTGAGAATCCTCGTCATGCCCGTGATCATATCCGGGACTCCGAACTACCTTCGGTACATCAAAACACATAAACTCATAATATCGATCGTCACCAAACGTTAAGCGTGCGGACCCTATGGGTTCGAGAACTATGTAGACATGACCGAGACTCATCTCCGGTCAATAACCAATAGCGGAACCTGGATGCTCATATTGGTTCCTACATATTCTGCGAAGATCTTTATCGGTCAAACCGCATAACAACATACGTTGCTCCCTTTGTCATCAGTATGTTACTTGCCCGAGATTCGATCATCGGTTTCTCAATACCTAGTTCAATCTCGGTACCGGAAAGTCTCTTTACTTGTTCCGTAATGCAACATCCTGTAACTAACTCATTAGTCACATTGCTTGCAAGGCTTATACTGATGTGCATTACCGAGAGGGCACATAGATACCTCTCCGATACACGGAGTGACAAATCCTAATCTCGATATATGCCAACTCAACAAACACCATCGGAGACACTTGTAGAGCATCTTTATAGTCACCCAGTTATGTTGTGACGTTTGATAGCACACTAAGTGTTCCTCCGGTATTCGGGAGTTGCATAATCTCATATTCATAGGAACATGTATAAGTTATGGAGAAAGAAATAGCAATAAACTAAACGATCAAAGTGCTAAGCTAACGGATGGGTCAAGTCAATCACATCATTCTCTAATGATGTGATCCCATTCATCAAATGACAACTCTTTGTCCATGGCTAGGAAACTTAACCATCTTTGATTAACGAGCTAATCAAGTAGAGGCATACTAGTGACACTCTGTTTGTCTATGTATTCACACATGTACTAAGTTTCCGGTTAATACAATTCTAGCAAGAATAATAAACATTTATCATGATATAACGAAATATAAATAACAACTTTATTGCCTCCAGGGCATATTTCCTTGAGTCTCCCACTTGCACTAGAGTCAACAATCTAGATTACATTGTAATGATTCTAACACCCATGGAGTCTTGGTGCTGATCATGTTTTGCTCGTGAGAGAGGCTTAGTCAATGGGTCTGCAACATTCAGATCCGTACGTATCTTGCAAATCTCTATGTCTCCCTCATTGACTTGACCGCGGATGGAATTGAAGCGTCTCTTGATATGCTTGGTTCTCTTGTGAAATCTAGATTCCTTTGCCAAGGCAATTGCACCAGTATTGTCACAAAAGATTTTCATTGGACCCGATGCACTAGGTATGACACCTAGATCAGATATGAACTCCTTCATCCGGACTCCTTCATTTGTTGCTTCCAAAGCAGCTATGTACTCCGCTTCACATGTAGATCCCGCCACGACGCTCTGCTTGGAACTGCACCAACTGACAGCTCCACCATTCAATAAAAATACGGATCCGGTTTGTGACTTAGAGTCATCCGGATCAGTGTCAAATCTTGCATCGACGTAACCATTTACGATGAGCTCTTTGTCACCTCCATAAACGAGAAACATATCATTAGTCCTTTTCAGGTATTTCAGGATGTTCTTGACTGCTGTCCAGTGATCCACTCCTGGATTTCTTTGGCACCTCCCTGCTAAACTGATAGCAAGGCACACTTCAGGTCTGGTACACAACATTGCATACATGATAGAACCTATGGCTGAAGCATAGGGAATGACTTTCATTTTCTCTCTATCTTCCGGAGTGGTCAGGCATTGAGTATGACTCAACTTCACACCTTGTAACACAAGCAAGAACCCTTTCTTTGCTTGATCCATTTTGAACTTCTTCAAAACTTTATCAAAGTATGTGCTTTGTGAAAGTCCAATCAAGCGTCTTGATCTATCTCTATAGATCTTGATGCCCAATATATAAGCAGCTTCACCGAGGTCTTTCATTGAATTTTTTTATTCAAGTATCCTTTTATGCTATTCAGAAATTCAGTATCATTTCCGATTAGCAATATGTCATCCAGATATAATATCAGAAATCCTACAGAGCCCCCACTCACTTTCTTGTAAATACAGGCCTCTCCAAAAGTCTGTATAAAACCATATGCTTTGATCACACTATCAAAGCATATATTCCAACTCCGAGAGGCTTGCACCAGTCCATAAATGGATCACTGGAGCTTTCACACTTTGTTAGCACCTTTTGGATCGACAAAACCTTCTGGTTGCATCTTATACAACTCTTCTTTAAGATATCCATTAAGGAATGTAGTTTTGACATCCATTTGCCAAATTTCATAATCATAAAATGCGGCAATTGCTAACATGATTCAGACGGACTTAAGCATCGCTACGGGTGAGAAGATCTCATCGTAGTCAACTCCTTGAACTTGTCGAAAACCTTTTGCGACAAGTCGAGCTTTGCAAATAGTAACATTACCGTCAGCGTCAGTCTTCTTATTGAAGATCCATTTATTCTCTATGGCTTGCCGATCATCGGGCAAGTCAACCAAAGTTCACACTTTGTTCTCATACATGGATCCCATCTCAGATTTCACGGCCTCAAGCCATTTTGCGGAATCTGGGCTCATCATTTCTTCCTCATAGTTCGTAGGCTCGTCATGGTCAAGTAACATGACCTCCAGAACAGGATTACCGTACCACTCTGGTGCGGATCTTACTCTGGTAGACCTAGGAGGTTCGGTAGAAACTTGATCAGAAGTTTCATGATCATCATCATTAGCTTCCTCACTTACTGGTGTAGGAATCACTGGAACTGATTTATGTGATGAACTACTTTCCAATAAGGGAGCAGGTACAGTTACCTCATCAAGTTCTACTTTCCTCCCACTCACTTCTTTCGAGAGAAACTCCTTCTCTAGAAAGAATCCATTCTTAGCAACGAATATCTTGCCTTCGGATCTGTGATAGAAGGTGTACCCAACAGTCTCCTTTGGGTATCCTAAGAAGACATATTTCTTCGATTTGGGTTTGAGCTTATCAGGTTGAAGCTTTTTCACATAAGCATCGCAGCCCCAAACTTTAAGAAACGACAACTTGGGTTTCTTGACAAACCAGAGCTCATAAGGTGTCGTCTCAACGGATTTCTATGGTGCCCAATTTAACGTGAATACAACCGTCTCTAAAGCATAACCCCAAAACGATAGCTGTAAATCAGTAAGAGACATCATAGATCGCACCATATCTAATAAAGTGTGGTTACAACATTCGGACTCACCATTACACTATGGTGTTCCAGGTGGCATGAGTTGCGAAACAATTCTGCATTGTTTCAAATGAAGACCAAACTCATAACTCAAATATTCTCCTCCACGATCAGATCGTAGAAACTTTATTTTCTTGTTACGATGATTTTCCACTTCACTATGAAATTCTTTGAACTTTTCAAATGTTTCGGACTTATGTTTCATCAAGTAGATATACCCATATCTGCTAAAATCATCTGTGAAGGTAAGAAAATAACGATGCTCGCCACGAGCATCAACACTCATCAGACCGCATACATCAGTATGTATTATTTCCAACAAATCTGTTGCTCGCTCCATTGTTCCAGAGAACGGAGTCTTAGTCATCTTGCCCATGAGGCATAGTTCGCAAGCATCAAGTGATTCATAATCAAGTGATTCCAAAAGCCCATCAACATGGAGTTTCTTCATGCGCTTTACACCAATATGACCTAAACGGCAGTGCCACAAATAAGTTGCACTATCATTATTAAACTTATATCTTTTGGCTTCAATACTATGAACATGTGTATCACTACTATCAAGATTTAGTAAAAATAGACCACTCATCAAGGGTGCATGACCATAAAAGATATTACTCATATAAATAGAACAACCATTATTCTCTGATTTAAATGGATAACCGTTTCGCATCAAACAAGATCCAGATATAATGTTCATGCTCAACGTTGGCATGAAATAAAAATTATTTAGGTCTAAAACTAATCCCGAAGGTAGATGTAGAGGTAGCGTGCCGACGGCGATCACATCGACTGTCGGAGTAATGGGCCACTTGTAGGCCGACCCGAGCCCCAAAACCTTTCAAGACATCGGGGCAGGCTGCGCCCCTCAAGACACCAGGACATAGAGCCGCCTTCAAGAAGCCAATGGCAAAGGTGGCCGACTGACCACTCACGGCCGAGTCCCAGGGACGACTTCAGGGAGAGCCGACTCCTGACTGACGACTTCCAGAGAAGCCGGCTTCGGGGAGTCGGCCTGCGACTCCAACACCCCCCACGACCTCATGAATTGGGACAAGACGGGGGAGTGGCAATAATGAAGCCCGCTCCTGCCCCTTACCAAGGGCAGGCATGGCTACAGCACGCCGTACCCCGGAATATCTCCGTGCAGCGTGGCACTGTTGCCATGCCAGCCCTGACATCAGCACCGCAGGACCGAATCCTGCACCCACGACGGCAGCAGGTCCCACCAGTCGGTGAGACCTCAGGAGACGGCAAGAGGACCACCAGTCGGACCCGTCGGGAGTCGGCCCGGGGAAGTCGGCCGAGCCCTCCCCCGGTGCCCATGCGCCATTAATCAAGATGTGATGGGGAGTGGCAATAGTGATCGCCCGCCAGGCGGCGGGGCTGTTGCCACGACCTCATGATCAAGCCCGCGTCATCAGAAGCACGGCTACAGTAATCAGCAGCCGGCAAGACCCGCCCGCGGCAGACGCGGCCTGTCGGCTCCGTACCAGGCCAGTCGGCGGGACCCGCCAGTCGGCGGGCCCCAGCGGTCGGCAGAGAAGACGGAGGCCAGAGGCACTGACGGCTGGGCCCTCGTCCTGCCAGATTACCATTGTACCCCTGGGGGGTTGGCCTATATAAACCCCCAGGGCACCCATGCAAAGGGTTGGAACCCATTAGCTCTAGGCTAGATCATATAGAAGGGAGGGAGCTAGCCTTGCCCTCTCCTACCTCCAAGAAACAGCTCAAGGAGCAACCGTGTAAACACTTTGCCATAGTGACCATGCGAAGACCCCGTAGAGCAGCAGTAGGGGTATTATCTCCCCGGAGAGCCCTGAAGCTCGGTAATATTCGCCGGCGTGCATGCCTTCGCCTCATCCCGTTTCTAGGCACCGGCGACGTTCTACTTGCCCCCACCATGATAAGCCATCCGTTGGCATATGTCGCACCAAACCCCCGACATCGACTTTGGAACCATTGCCCACGCGCATCGTCACCTCGTACTTAGCCAATCTTCGCTTAATCCATAGCCCCTGTTTCGAGTTGCAAATATTAGCAACAGAACCAGTATCAAATACGCAGGCGCTACTGCGAGCATTAGTAAGGTACACATCAATAACATGTATATCAAATATACCTTTCACTTTGCCATCCTTCTTCTCCGCCAAATACTTGGGGCAGTTCTGCTTCTAGTGATCGGTCCCTTTTGCAGTAGAAGCACTCAGTCTCAGGCTGACGTCCAGACTTGGGCTTCTTCACTTGAGCAGCAACTTGCTTGCCATTCTTCTTGAAGTTCCCCTTCTTCCCTTTACCCTTTTTCTTGAAACTGGTGGTCTTGTTGACCATCAACACTTGATGCTCCTTCTTGATTTCTACCTCCGCAGCCTTTATCATTGTGAAGAGCTCGGGAATTGTCTTATCCATCCCTTGCATATTATAGTTCATCACGAAGCTCTTGTAGCTTGGTGGCAGTGATTGAAGAACTGTGTCAATGACACTATCATCAGGAAGATTAACTCCCAGCTGAGTCAAGTGGTTGTGGTACCCAGACATTCTGAGTATATGTTCACTGACAGAACTATTCTCCTCCATTTTGCAGTTGTAGAACTTATTGGAGACTTCATATCTCTCAATTCGGGCATTTGCTTGAAATATTAACTTCAACTCCTGGAACATCTCATATGCTCCATGACGTTCAAAACGCCGTTGAAGCCCCGGTTCTAAGACGTAAAGCATGGCACACTGAACTATCGAGTAGTCATCAGCTTTGCTCTGCCAGACGTTCATAACATCTGGTGTTGCTCCTGTAGCGGGTTTGTCACCTAGCGGTGCTTCCAGGACGTAATTCTTCTATGCAGTGATACGTCCATTTTGCATCATGCTTTTATATCGATATTTATTGCATTATGGGCTGTTATTACACATTATGTCACAATACTTATGCCTATTCTCTCTTATTTTACAAGGTTTACATGAAGAGGGGGAATGCCGGCAGCTGGAATTTTGGGCTAGAAAAGGAGCAAATATTAGAGACCTATTCTGCATAGCTCCAAAAGTCCTGAAACTTCACATAAGTCATTTTTGGAATTAATAAAAAATACTAAGCGAAGAAAGCACCAGAGGGAGCCCACACCCTAGCCACGAGTGTGGGGGGCGTGCCCTACCCCCTGGGCGCGCCCCTGCCTCATGGCCCCCCTAGTGGCCCTCCGATGCCCATCTTTGGCTATATGGAGTCTTTCGTCGAGGAAAAAATCATAAGCAAGCTTTCGGGAAGAAACTCCGCCTCCACGAGGCGGAACCAATCTAGGGCTTCGGCAGAGCTGTTCTACCGGGGAAACTTCCCTCCGGGAGGGGGAAATCATCACCATCGTCATCACCAACGATCCTCTCATCGGGAGGGGGTCAATCTCCATCAACATCTCCACCAGCACCATCTCATCTCAAACCCGAGTTCATCTCTTGTATCCAATCTTTGTATCCGAACCTCAGATTGGTACATGTGGGTTGCTAGTAGTGTTGATTACTCCTTGTAGTTGATGCTAGTTGGTTTGCTTGGTGGAAGATCATATGTTCAGATCCATTATGCATATTAATACCCCTCTGATTATGAACATGAATATGCTTTGTGAGTAGTTACATTTGTTCCTGAGGACATGGATGAAGTCTTGCTATAAGTAGTCATGTGAATTTGGTATTCGTTCGATATTTTGATGAGATGTATGTTGTCATCCCTCTAGTGGTGTCATATGAACGTCGACTACATGACACTTCACCATTGTTTGGCCTAGAGGGAGGCATTGGGAAGTAATAAGTAGATGATGGGTTGCTAGAGTGACAGAAGCTTAAACCCTAGTTTATGCGTTGCTTCGTAAGGTGCTGATTTGGATCCATATGTTTCATGCTATGGTTAGGTTTACCATAATACTTCTGTGTGTAGTTGCAGATGCATGCAATGGGGGTTAATAATAAGTGGGATGCTTGTCCAAGTAAGGGCAGTACCCAAGCACCGGTCCACCCACATATCAAATTATCAAAGTACCGAACGTGAATCATATGAACGTGATGAAAACTAGCTTGACGATAATTCCCATGTGTCCTCGGGAGCGCTGTCCTTCATATAAGAGTTTGTCCAGGCTTGTCCTTTGCTACAAAAAGGATTGAGCCATCTTGTTGCACCTTATTTACTTTTATTACTTGCTACTCGTTACAAATTACCTTATCACAAAACTATTTGTTACCGATAATTTCAGTACTTGCAGAGAATACCTTACTGAAAACTGCTTATCATTTCCTTCTGCTCCTTGTTGGGTTCGACACTCTTGCTTATCGAAAAGGCTACGATAAATCCCCTACACTTGTGGGTCATCATGCAGCAATGAGTATAATCCTCAAGTTACGGACCCAGTCCGTGTAGTTGCTACCATCATCTTTCAACTTAGCTTTCTCTAGGAAAGCATTAAAATTCAATGGAACAACAGCACAGGCCATCTATCTACAACAACATAGACATGCAAAATACTATCAGGTACTAAGTTCATGATAAATTAAAGTTCAATTACTCATATTTCTTAAGAACTCCCACTTAGATAGACATCCCTCTAATCATCTAAGTTATCATGTGATCCATATCAACTAAACCATGTCCGATCATCATGTGAGATGGAGTAGTTTTCAATGGTGAACATCACTATGTTGATCATATCTACTATATGATTCATGCTCGACCTTTCAGTCACAGTGTTCCGAGGCCATATCTGCATATGCTAGGCTCGTCAAGTTTAACCCGAGTGTGCAAAACTGGCTTGCACCTGTTGTATGCGAATGTAGAGCTTATCACACCCGATCATCACGTGGTGTCTCGGCACGACGAACTGTAGCAACGGTGCATACTCAGGGAGAACACTTGTACCTTGAAATTTAGTGAGAGATCATCTTATAATGCTACCGCCGAACTAAGCAAAATAAGATGCATAAAGGATAAACATCACATGCAATCAATATAAGTGATATGATATGGCCATCATCATGTTGTGCATTTGATCTCCATCTCCAAAGCACCGTCATGATCACCATCGTCACTGGCTTGACACCTTGATCTCCATCGAAGCATCGTTGTCGTATCGCCAACTATTTCTTCTATGACTATCGCTACCGCTATCTCATACAATAAAATTTAGCATCATGTCTTGACCATATCACATCACAACATGCCCTGCAAAAACAAGTTAGACGTCCTCTACTTTGTTGTTGCAATTTTTACGTGGTTGCTACTGGCTGAGCAAGAACCGTTCTTACCTACGCATCAAAAACCACAACGCGGTATAGTGATTGCTTTTTGTTCTTCAGAAAGAACCCTATTCATTGAATCAATTTCAACTAAAGTTGGAGAAACAGACACCCACTAACCACCTATGTGCGAAGCATGTCGGTAGAACCAGTCTCGCGTATGCGTAATGTCGGTCTAAGCCGCTTCATCCAACAATACCACTGGATCAAGAATCAACTAGTGACAACAAGCAATATGTATATACCCAAGCCCACAACTCCTTTGTGTTCTACTCGTGCATATAACATCTACGCATAGACCTGGCTCTGATGCCACTGTTGGGGAACGCAGTACTTTCAAAAAAAAAATCCTACGCACACGCAAGATCCATCTAGGTGATGCATAGCAACAAGAGGGGAGAGTGTTGTCCATGTACCCTCATAGATCGTAAGCGGAAGCGTTATGACAACATGGTTGATGTAGTCATACGTCTTCACGATCCGACCGATCCTAGCACCGAAGGTACGGCACCTCCGCGATCTGCATACGTTTAGCTCAGTGATGTCCCACGAACTCTAGATCCAGCTGAGGTCGAGGGAGAGTTTTTTTAGCACGACGGTTGATAACCCACAAGTATAGGGGATCACAAAAATTTTTGAGGGTAGAGTATTCAACCCAAATTTATTGATTCGACACAAGGGGAGCCAAAGAATATTCTCAAGTATTAGCAGCTGAGTTGTCAATTCAACCACACTTGGAAACTTAATATCTGCAGCAAAGTATTTAGTAGCAAAGTAATATGATAGTGGTGATAACGGTAACAAAAGGTAGCAGTAGTAAAAGTAATGTTTTTGGTATTTTGTAGTGATGATAGCAATAGCTACGGGAAAGTAAATAAGCGAAGAACAATATATGGAAAGCTCGTAGGCAATGGATCAGTGATGGAGAATTATGCCGGATGTCGTTCATCATGTAACAGTCATAACCTAGGGTGACACAGAACTAGCTCCAGTTCATTGATATAATGTAGGCATGTATTCCGAATATAGTCATACATGCTTATGGAAAAGAACTTGCATGACATCTTTTGTCCTACCCTCCCGTGGCAGCGGGGTCCTTACGGAAACTAAGGGATATTAAGGCCTCCTTTTAATAGAGAACCGGAACAAAGCATTAACACATAGTGAATACATGAACTCCTCAAACTATGGTCATCACCGATAAGTATCCCGATTATTGTCACTTTGGGGTTAACGGATCATAACACATAATAGGTGACTATAGACTTGCAAGATAGGATCAAGAACACTCATATATTGATGAAAACATAATAGGTTCAGATCTGAAATCATGGCACTCGGGCCCTAGTGACAAGAATTAAGCATAGCAAAGTCATAACAACATCAATCTCAGAACATAGTGGACACTAGGGATCAAACCATAACAAAACTAACTCGATTACATGATAGATCCCATCCAACCCATCACCGTCCAGCAAGCCTACGATGGAATTACTCACGCACAGCGGTGAGCATCATGAAATTGG
The DNA here is from genome assembly GCF_003073215.2 of Triticum urartu. Classification (NCBI taxonomy): domain Eukaryota; kingdom Viridiplantae; phylum Streptophyta; class Magnoliopsida; order Poales; family Poaceae; genus Triticum; species Triticum urartu. Next base: position 424,154,948 of record NC_053026.1, read on the forward strand.
TGATGGAGGATGGTTGATGATGACGATGGCGACGGATTCCCCTCTCCGGAGCCCCGAACGGACTCCAGATCAGCCCTCCCGAGAGGTTTTAGGGCTTGGCGGTGGCTCCGTATCGTAAAACGCGATGATTTCTTCTCCTTTATTTTTTCTCCTCGAAACTCAATGTATGGAGGTGGAGTTGGAGTCGGAGAGGCAACATGGGGCCCACGAGGTAGGGGGCGCGCCCTAGGGGGAAGGCGCGCACCCCACCCTCGTGGCAAGGTGGTGGGCCCCCTGGCCTTCATCTTTTGCAAGTATTTTTCTTATTTTCTGAAAAGTGGCTCCGTGAAATTTCAGGTCATTCCGAGAACGTTTGCTCCTGCACATAAATAACACCATAGTAATTCTGCTGAAAACAGCGTCAGTCCGGGTTAGTTCCATTCAAATCATGGAAGTTAGAGTCCAAAACAAGGGCAAAAGTGTTTGGAAAAGTAGATACGTTGGAGACGTATCAACTCCCCCAATCTTAAACCTTTGCTTGTCCTGAAGCAATTCAGTTGACAAACTGAAAGTGATAAAGAAAAACTTTTACAAACTCTGTTTGCTCTTGTTGTTGTAAATATGTAAAGCCAGCATTCAAGTTTTCAGCAAAGATTATAACTAACCACATTCGCAATAACGCATAGGTCTCAGGTTTACTCATATCAATAGTATAATCAACTAGCGAGCCATAATAATAAATCTCGGATGACAACACTTTCTCAAAACAATCATAATATGATATAACAAGATGGTATCTCGCTAGCCCTTTCTGAGACCGCAAAACATAAATGCAGAGCACCTTTAAAGACCAAGTACTGACTATACATTGTAATTCATGGTAAAAGAGATCCAGTCAAGTCATACTCAATGTAAACTAACAGTAATGAATGCAAAGGATTTGTAGAGGTGCCAGAGGGAAGCAGGGATTTGTAGAGGTGCCAGAGCTCGGTTTTGAAACAGAGGTGAATAATATTTTGAGCGGTATACTTTCATTGTCAACATAACAACCAAGAGATGGTGATATGTTCCATGCTACACACACTATATGCGTTCCCAAACAGAATGGTAAAGTTTATACTCCCCCTTCCACCAACAAGCATCAATCCATGGCTTGCTCGAAACAACGAGTGCCTCCAACTAACAAGAGTCCCAGGGGGAGTTTTGTTTGCAATTATTTTGATTTAGTTTGCATAAAGCATGGGACTGGGCATCCCGGTGACCAGCCATTTATCTCGTGAGTGAGGATCGGAGTCCACTCCTCTTGAGAATAACCCGCCTAACATGGAAGATACAGACAGCCCTAGTTGATATATGAGCTATTCGAGCATTCAAAACAGGATATTTATTTGAAGGTTTAGAGTTTAGCACATACAAATTTACTTGGAACGGCAGGTAGATACGGTATATAGGTAGGTATAGTGGACTCATGTGGAATAACTTTGGGGTTTAAGGGATTTGGATGCACAAGCGGTATTCCCGCTTAGTACAGGTGAAGGCTAGCAAAAGACTGGGAAGCGACCAGCTAGAGAGCGACAACAGTCATGAACATGCATTAAAATTAATCAACACCGAATGCAAGCATGAGTAGGATATAATCCACCATGAACATAAATATCGTGAAGGCTATGTTGATTTTGTTTCAACTACATGCGTGAACATGTGCCAAGTCAAGTCACTTAAATCATTCAGAGGAGGATACCACCCTATCATACCACATCATAACCATTTTAATAGCATGTTGGCACGCAAGGTAAACCATTATAACTCATAGCTAATCAAGCATGGCACAAGAAACTATGATCTCTAGTTGTCATTGCAAACATGTTTATTCATACTAGGTTGAATCAGGAACGGTGAACTAATCATATTTACAAAAAAAGAGGTCGAGTTCATACCAGTTTTTCTCATCTCAGCCAGTCCATCATATAACATCATAATTGCCTTTCACTTGCACGATCGAATGATGTGAATAATAATAATAGTGCACGTGCATTGGACTAAGCTGGAATCTGCAAGCATTCAATAAACACGAGAAGACAAGGCAATATGGGCTCTTTTGTCAGATCAACAATAATGCATATAAGAGCCACTTCAACAATTTAATTATGGTCTTCTCCTATCGACCCCCAAAGAAAAGAAAAGAAATGAAACCATTTACACGGGAAAGCTCCCAACAAGCAAAATAAGAACATGAAATCTTTTGGATTTTCTTTTTAATTACTACTACAAGCATGGAAATTAAACTAATTAAAAGCTACAACTAATTTTTTTGGTTTTTCTTAAGGTTTATTAAACACATAAGAAGAAAGCATAAAAAGGGAAATAAACTAGCATGGATGATACAATGAAAAAGTATGAGCACCGACATCTAGCAATGAGTGTGTGAACATAAATGTAATGTTGGTGGGAAATACGTACTCCCCCAAGCTTAGGCTTTTGGCCTAAGTTGGTCTATGGCCACGGCTGGCCTGGCGGATATCCATAATAGTAGCTGGGGTCGTACTGCGATGCAGCGGCTATCGCCTGCTGAGCTGCAGCGTGGCGACGAGCGGCCTCCTCTCTCCTCTCGTACTCATCTGCCTCCTCTCTGGTAATAGTATATCTTCCTCTTGCCTGATAATCAAAGAAGGCAGGAGCAGGGAGAGTAATACGGACAACACGGCGTCTGTCAAAGATTAGTCGATACTAGAGAGGTGATTCGTTCCTCTCGACAAACTGGTGGTGAACCATAGCATTAAAATCTAGATAAGCAGGAGGTAATTCAATATCATCTTCGCGTATGGCTATACCAAGAAAATTAGCTATGTGAGTTGCATAAATTCCACCAAAGAAATCTCCATTAAGTCTATTAAGATACAACCTACGTGCAACAATGGCTCCCAAATTATATGATTTGTCTCCTAACACAACACTCCTAAGAATACTGAGATCGGGAACACACATGTGACATGCCTCATCTTTACCATTAATGCATCTACCTATAAAGAGAGCAAAATAATGTATAGCTGGAAAGTGAATGCTCCCTATGGTAGCTTGTGTAATATGTCTGGATTCTCCCACAGTTATGCTAGCAAGAAAATCTCTAAATTCATATTTGCGAGGATCCCTTATACTACCCCATTGTGGAAGTTTGCAAGCAGTGGTAAAATCCTCTAAGTCCATAGTGTAAGATTTATCATAAAGATCAAACAGGACAGTTGGAGAATTACGTGAAGTTGAAAAATTCAAACCTCCTCACAAAGGTACTGGTGAGGTTGTGATACTGGCTGCACTTCTCTTCCTCAAAGCTCACAAGATCAGTGTTACACATTGCAAGCCTGGGTCCTTGCTTCCTTGAAGAACCACCTTGGAACATTTTCCTAAGCATATTTCTTCCTCTGAAAAATTCTGAATTTTTTTAGTAACTTCAATATAAAAGTAAACCAAACTCAATAATATTGATAGCAACTACTCCTACAAGTGCCTAGGGCCTATATCATGCATCAAAACTACTTTTGACCATATAAATTTGACATGCAAGCACAAGAACAGGGTCACCTAAGCAGCAAAAATTTGCAATGAATAAAGCACTAGAACAAAAACTAATTGGACCAATGGAGGAGTCACATACCAAGGAACAATCTCCCCAAGCAGTTTTGTGAGAGGTGCTTTGAGCAAGGAGATCGAAAATGGTAGCAAAATGAGCTTGGACTCGGGTTTGAGCTGGATATTCGTGTTTGGGGGAGGAAGAAGGAGTGTATGGGTGAAAGGATAAGTGGAGGAGGGCCACCGTGGGCCCACGAGGCAGGGGGGCGCGCCCTCCACCCTCGTGGGCAGGTGGTTGACCCCCCTGGTGTGTTCTCAGTTCCATAAATCCTCAAATATTCTAGAAAAAATCATATTTAAATTTCAGGGCATTTGGAGAACTTTTATTTTCGAGGTATTTTTATATTGCACGGATAATCAGATAACAGACAGAAAAATATTTATTTTTATTTTATTTAATATAAATAATAGAAATTAAAAGTGGGGTACAGAAGGTTGTGCCTTCTAGTTTCATCCATCTCATGATCATCAAAAGGAATCCACTAACAAGGTTGATCAAGTCTTGTTAACGACTCATTCCAAATAACATGGAACCGGAGAAATTTCGAATAACACTATGTTACCTCAACGGGGATATGCACATCCCCAATAATAAGAACATCATATTTCTTCTTGACAGTAGGAAGAGGAAATTCAAAACCTTCAAATATAATTGATGGAATTTTCCCAATAGAGTTGATACTATGAACTTGAGGTTGTTTCCTCGGAAAGTGTACCGTATGCTCATTGCCATTAACATGAAAGGTGACATTGCCTTTAGTGCAATCAATAACAGCCCCTGCAGTATTCTAAAAGGGTCTTCCAAGAATAATAGACATACTATCATCCTCAGGAATATCAAGAATAACAAAGTCCGTTAAAATAGTAACGCTTGCAACTACAACAGGTACATCCTCACAAATACCGACAGGTATAGCAGTTAATTTATCAGCCATTTGCAAAGATATTTCAGTAGGTGTCAACTTATTCGAATCAAGTCTACGATATAAAGAGAGAGGCATGATACGTCCATTTTGCATCATGCTTTTGTATCGATATTTATTGCATTATGGACTGTTATTTCACTTTATGTCACAATACTTATGGCTATTCTCTCTTATTTTACAAGGTTTACATAAGGAGGGAGAATGCGGCAGATGGAATTCTGGGCTGGAAAAGGAGCAAATATTAGAGACCTATTATGCGCAACTCCAAAAGTCCTGAAACTCCACGGAACATCTTAAAATAAATAAAGAAAAATCCTCGCCAAAGATGAAGGCCAGGGGGCCCACACCCTGCTCACGAGGGTGGGTGGCGAGCCCCCCTAGGGCGTGCCCCCCTACCTCGTGGGCCCCCTGATGGCTCTCCGACGTCCATCTTCTCCTATATAAAGTCTTTCTATGAGAAAAAAATCAGAGGGAACTTTTCGGGACGAGACTCCGCCGCCATGAGGCGGAACCAATCTAGAGCTCCGGCAGAGCTGTTCTGCTGGGGATACTTCCCTCTGGGAGGGGGAAATCATCACCATCGTCATCACCAACGCTCCTCTCATCGGGAGAGGGCAATCTCCATCAACATCTTCACCAGCACCATCTCATCTCCAAACCCTAGTTCATCTCTTGTATCCAATTCTTGTCTCAAAGTCCGGGATTGGTGCTAGTAGGTTGCTAGTAGTGTTGATTACTCCTTGTAGTTGGTGCTAATTGGTTTATTTGGTGGAAGATCATATGTTCAAATCCTATATGCATATTATTACCCCTCTGATTATGAACATGGATATGCTTAGTGAGTAATTACGTTTGTTCCTAAGGACAAGGGAGAAGTCTTGCTATTAGTAGTCATGTGAATTTGGTATTCGTTTGACATTTTGATAAGATGTATGTTGTCTAGCCTCTAGTGGTGTCATGTGAACGTCGACTACATAACACTTCACCATTATTTGGGCCTAGAGGAAGGCATTGGGAAGTAATAAGTAGATGATGGGTTGCTAGAGTGACAGAAGCTTAAACCCTAGTTTATGCGTTGCTTCGTAAGGGGCTGATTTGGATCCACATGTTTCATGCTATGGTTAGGTTTACCTTAATACTTTTGTTGTAGTTGCGGATGCTTGCAATAGAGGTTAATTATAAGTGGGATGCTTGTTCAAGTAGAACAACACCCAAGCACCGGTCCACCCACATATCAAATTATCAAAGTATCGAACGTGAATCATATGAACGTGATGAAAACTAGCTTGACGATATTCCCATGTGTCCTCGGGAGGGCTTTTCCTATTATAAGAGTTTTTTCCGGCTTGTCCTTTGCTAAAAAAGGATTGGGCCACTTTGCTGCACTTTATTTACTTTTGTTACTTGTTGCTCGTTACAATCTATCTTATGAAAAAACTATCTGTTACCACTTGTTTCAGTACTTGCAGAGAATACCTTGCTGAAAACCGCTTATCATTTCCTTCCGCTCCTCGTTGGGTTCGACACTCTTACTTATCGAAAGGACTACGATAGATCCCCTATACTTGTGGGTCATCAAGACTCTTTTCTGGCGCCGTTGCCGGGGAGTGTAGCGTCTTTGGTAGGTGGAATTTGGTAAGGAAAAATTTATATAGTGTGCTGAAATTTACTGTCACTTGTTACTATGGAAAGTAATTCTCTGAGGGGCTTGTTCGGGGTATCTTCACCCCATACAGTAGAGCAAAGAGTTGCTCCTCAACCAATTGAACCTATTGACAATGAAACTCCTTTTGAATTTCCTTCGGGTATGATGGAAAAACTGCTAGCTAACCCTTTTACAGGAGATGGAACAAAGCATCGCACTTAATATATGTGGATGAAGTTTATGGATTATTTAAGCTTGCAGGTATACCCGATGATGTTGCTAAGAAGAAGGTATTCCCTTTATCTTTGAAGGGAGACGCATTGATATTGTATAGGCTATGTGATGATATGAGATCATGGGACTATAAAAGATTGAAGTTGGAATTTCATCAAAAGTATTACCCTATGCATCTTGTTCATCGTGATCGCAATTATATATATAATTTCTAGCCTCGCGAAGGAGAAAGCATCGCTCAAGCTTGGGGGAGGCTTAAATCAATGTTATATTCATCCCCCAATCATGAGCTCTCAAGAGAAATGATCATTCAAAATTTTTATGCTCGGCTTTCTGAAAACAATCGCACCATGCTCGATACTTCTTGTGCTGGCTCTTTTATGATGAAGACTATTGAATTTAAATGGAATTTATTGGATAGAATTAAACGCAACTCTGAAGATTGGGACCTCGATGAAGGTAAGGAGTCAGGTATGACACCTAAGTTTGATTGTGTTAAATCTTTTATGGACACCGATATTTTCCGTAAGTTTAGCACTAAATATGGACTTGACTCTGAGATAGTAGCTTCTTTCTGTGAATCTTTTGCTGCTTATGTTGATCTCCCTAAGGAGAAGTGGTTTAAATATCATCCTCCCATAGAAGTAAAAGTAGCTGCACCTATTAAAGTTGAAGAAAAGACTGCCACTTATAATGATCCTATTGTTCCTACTTCTTATGTTGAGAAACCACCTTTCCCTGTTAGAGTAAAGGATCATGCTAAAGCTTCAACTGTTGTTCGTAAAAGCAATATTAGAATTTATACACCTCCTGAGCAAGTTAAAGTAGAACCTAATATTGCTATTGTTAAAGATCTCTTGTCTGATAATATTGATGGGCATGTTATTCAGTTCGAAGGTGAAACTGCTAGAATTGCTAAACCTTGTGCTAAAGATAAACATAGACCTGTGGTAGGCGTGCCTGTTATTTCTGTTAAAATAGGAGATCATTGTTATCATGGCTTATGTGATATGGGTGCGGGTGCTAGTGTTATACCGCATACTTTATACGAAGAAATTAAGAATGAAATTGCACCTGTTGAGTTAGAAGAAATTGATGTTACTATTAAACTTGCCAATAGAGATACTATTTCACCAATTGGAATTGTCAGAGATGTTGAAGTCTTGTGTGGGAAAACTAAATATCCCGCTGATTTTCTTGTTCTTACTTCTCCGCAACATAGCTTTTGTCCCATTATATTTGGTAGACCCTTCTTGAACACTGTTAATGCTAGGATAGATTGTGTAAAGAATGTTGTTACTATTGGCTTGGATGATATGGTTCATGAGTTTAATTTCTCTAAATTTAGTAAACAACATCGTGAGGAAGAATTACCTAGTAAGGATGAAATTATTGGTCTTGCTTCTATTGCCCTACCTCCTAGTGACCCTTTAGAACACTATCTGCTAGACCATGAAAATGATATGTTCATGAATGAAAGAAGGGAAATAGATGAAGTATTCTTTAAACAGGAACCTATTCTGCAACACAACTTGCCTGTTGAAATTTTAGGGGATCCTCCTCCACCCAAGGGTGGTCTCGTGTTTGAGCTTAAACCTTTGCCTGATAATCTTAAATATGCTTATCTTGATGAAAAGAAGATATATCCTGTTATTATTAGTGCTAACCTTTGAGAGCATGAAGAAGAAAGATTATTGAAAACTCTGAAGAAGCACCGTGCTGCTATTGTATATACTCTTGATGATCTTAAGGGCATTAGTCCCACTCTATGTCAACATAAAATAAATTTGGAAGCAGATGCCAAACCAGTTCATGATCCTCAACGATGTTTGAATCCTAAAATGAAAGAAGTGGTAAGAAAAGAAATACTAAAGCTTCTGGAGGGAGGTATAATCTATCCCGTTGCTGATAGTGAGTGGGTAAGTCCTGTCCATTGTGTCCCTAAGAAGGGAGGTATTACTATTGTTCCTAATGATAAAGATGAATTGATTCCACAAAGAATTATCACAGGTTATAGGATGGTAATTGATTTCCGCAAATTAAATAAAGCTACTAAGAAAGATCATTACCCCTTACCTTTTATTGATCAAATGCTAGAAAGATTATGCAAACATACACACTATTGCTTTCTAGATGGTTATTCTGGTTTCTCTCAAATACCTGTGTCGGCTAGAGATCAATCAAACACTACTTTTACATGCCCTTTTGGTACTTTTGCTTATAGATGTATGCCTTTTGGTTTATGTAATGCACCTGCTACCTTTCAAAGATGCATGATGGCTATATTCTCTGACTTCTGTGAAAAGATTTGTGAGGTTTTCATGGATGACTTTTCCATCTATGGTTCCTCTTTTGATGATTTCTTGAGCAATCTTGATCGAGTTTTGTAGAGATGTGAAGAAACTAATCTTGTCTTGAATTGGGAAAAGTGCCACTTTATGGTTAATGAAGGTATTGTCTTGGGGCATAAAGTTTCTGAAAGAGGTATTGAAGTTGATAAAGCCAAGGTCGCTGCTATTGAAAAGATGCCATGTCCCAAGGACATCAAAGGTATAAGAAGTTTCCTTGGTCACGCCGGATTTTACAGGAGGTTCATTAAGGACTTCTCAAAAATTTCTCGGCCTCTGACTAATTTATTGCAAAAAGATATACCATTTGTCTTTGATGATGATTGTGTAGAAGCATTTGAAATACTTAAGAAAGCATTAGTCTCTGCACGTGTTGTTCAGCCACCTGATTGGAATTTACCCTTTGAAATTATGTGTGATGCTAGTGATTATGCTATAGGTGCTGTTCTAAGGCAAAGAGTTGATAAGAAATTAAATGTTATTCATTATGCTAGTAAGACTCTAGACAACGCTCAAAGAAATTATGCTACTACTGAAAAAGAGCTTTTAGCAGTTGTATTTGCTTGTGATAAGTTCAGATCTTATATTGTTGATTCTAAAGTAACTATTCAAACTGATCATGCTGCTATTAAATACCTTATGGAAAAGAAAGATGCGAAACCTAGACTTATTAGATGGGTTCTCTTGCTACAAGAATTTGATTTGCATATTGTTGATAGAAAGGGAGCTGAGAACCACGTTGCAGACAACTTGTCTAGGTTAGAGAATGTTCTTGATGACTCTCTACCTATTAATGATAGCTTTCCTGATGAACAATTAAATGTTATAAGTACTTCTCGTAGTACTCCATGGTATGCTGATTATGCTAATTATATTGTTGCTAAATTTATACCACCTAGCTTCACATATCAACAAAAGAAAAAGTTTTTCTATGACTTGAGACATTACTTTTGGGATGACCCACATCTTTATAAAGAAGGAGTAGATGGTGTTATTAGACGTTATGTACCTGAGCATGAACAGGAACAGATCCTACACAAGTGTCACTCCGAGTCTTATGGAGGACACCACGCTGGAGATAGAACTGCACATAAGGTATTGCAATCTGGTTTTTATTGGCCTACTCTCTTCAAGGATGCCCGTAAGTTTGTCTTGTCTTGTGATGAATGTCAAAGAATTGGTAATATTAGTAGACGTCAAGAAATGCCTATGAATTATTCACTTGTTATTGAACCGTTTGATGTTTCGGGCTTTGATTATATGGGACCTTTTCCTGCCTCTAATGGATACACACATATTTTAGTTGCTGTTGATTATGTTACTAAGTGGGTAGAAGCTATTCCAACTAGTAGTGATGATCATAACACTTCTATTAAAATGCTTAAAGAAGTTATTTTTCCGAGGTTTGGAGTCCCTAGATATTTAATGACTGATGGTGGTTCACACTTTATTTATGGTGCTTTCCGTAAAATGCTTGCTAAATATGATGTTAATCATAGAATTGCATCTCCTTATCACCCTCAGTCTAGTGGTCAAGTAGAGTTGAGAAATAGAGAGCTCGAATTAATTTTGCAAAAGACTGTTAATAGGTCTAGAAAGAATTGGTCCAAGAAACTTGATGATGCATTATGGGCTTATAGAACTGCATATAAAAATCCTATGGGTATGTCTCCGTATAAAATGGTTTATGGAAAAGCATGTCACTTACCTGTCGGACTAGAACATAAGGCATATTGGGCTATTAAAGAGCTTAACTATGATTTTAAACTTGCCGGTGAGAAGAGGTTATTTGATATTAGCTCACTTGATGAATGGAGAACCCAAGATTATGCAAATGCCAAGTTGTTGAAAGAAAAAGTTAAAAGATGGCATGACAAAAGGATACAAAAGCGTGAGTTTAATGTAGGTGATTATGTATTGCTATACAATTCTCGTTTAAGATTTTTTGCAGGAAAACTTCTCTCTAAATGGGAAGGCCCCTACGTTATCGAAGAGGTCTATCGTTCTGGTGCCATAAAAATCAACAACTTCGAGGGCACAAATCCGAAGGTGGTAAACGGTCAAAGAATTAAACATTATATCTCAGGTAATCCCATAAATGTTGAAACCAATATTATTGAAACCGTAACCCCGGAGGAATACATAAGGGACACTTTCTGGAACGTTTCAGACTCCGAAAAGGAATAGGTATGTGGTACGGTAAGTAAACCGACTCCAAAACAATTTTTAAGGCAATATTTCTCCGTTTTGGAATATTTAGAAAAATAGAAAAATAAGTAGCAGTCAGGGAAGGACACGAGGGCCCCACGAGGGTGGTGGGCGCCCCCCCTACCTCGTGAGCACCTCGTGTGCCTTCCGGACTATGTTTTCTTGCACGTTACGTATTTTTGTCGGTAAAAATTCATTATATAACCTCCCGAAGGTTTTGACTCCCGTATCACGCAAATATCCTCTGTTTTCATTTCGAGCTGTCCCGTTGCAGATTAAATCAACATGTCTTCCCAGGATTCGGAAGGAGAAAGCTATGTGGATGATTACTTAGCAAATCCAAGGGTTTATGGAGATGTGGAACACGATGGATGGACCATGGAGGAAGAAGAGGACTATGAACCCAAGGCGAAGGAGGAGACGAGCTCAGATGAAGATGAAGCACCATTACCTCAACTTGGGGACATGCACATGGAGTTCAAAAAGTCAAGTCTCCCTGATAGGGTAAAGAAACCCAAGTTCAAGTTTATCCCTTTTCGTCTCTTGTAGGAAAATAAGCAGGACCTATGCAAAAAGATAATAACCCTGGAGTGGGAGATTGATGATCTGAGGAATCAAAATGCCGTCCTCAAGCGCAAATTAAGGGAGAAGCCTGAGCCATCAACTAAGCCAACATCACCTCCCCCTTCTTCACCAACCAAGGAGATATAATCACACGGGTATGGGCACTCCCCTTGGCAACTGCCAAGCTTGGGGGAGGTGCCCCGGTATCGTATCACAATCACAACTCCTATCTTTACTGTTTTTTAGCTCGATCCTATTAGTAGTATCTTGATCTAGTAGAATAAAGTTTATGGCATGATCTAGTTTTGAGTTTTGCTTTTTGATCTCTCTATGTAATCGAGTCCGTGAGCTATATATAATAAAGATTAGTGTTGAGTCAAGGGCTTGATTATTTTGCCATGATCTTGGGTGAATAAAAGAAAGAAGAAAAGAATAAAAAGAAACAAAGAGTTCATATTGATCTTATTGAGAGTAATGACTTCACATAGAAAGAGTATGATGATTAAAAGTTGTTGGGAGTTGGCAGACATAGCTTTGGTCATTGTTGCAATTAATAGGAAGTAATGAGGAAAGAGAGGTTTTCACATATAGATATTTTATCATTGACATCTTTTATGATTGGGAGCACTCATTAAAATATGACATGCTAAAGAGTTGATGTTGGACAAGGAAGACAACGTAATGAGTTATGTCTTTCTTATATCTGAGATAAAGTATGTTGTCATGGATCCTCTAACTTGTTGAGATTGCCTTTCCCCCTCATGCTAGCCAAATTCTCAGCACCAAGTAGAAATACTACTTGTGCTTCCAAATACCCTTAAACCAGTTTTGCCATGAGAGTCCACCATATCTACCTATGGATTGAGTAAGATCCTTCAAGTAAGTTGTCATCGGTGCAAAGCAATAAAAATTGCTCTAAATATGTATGATTGATTGGTGTGGGAGAAATAAACTTTATACGATCTTGTGATGTGGAAGTAATAAAAGCGACGGACTGCATAATAAAGGTTCATATCACAAGGGGCAATATAAAGTGACGTTCTTTCGCATTGAGATTTTATGCATCCAACCATAAAAGCGCATGGCAACCTCTGCTTCCCTCTGCGAAGGGCCTATCCTTTATTATTATCTTCTACCTTATGCAAGAGTCATGGTGATCTTCACCTTTTCTTTTTCATTTTATCCTTTGGCAAGCTCAACATGTTGGAAAGAACATGATATATATATATATATA